>NC_056747.1:242327857-242576415 GCF_019279795.1 Protopterus annectens | reverse complement strand
ATGTAATTCTTGAATTCAAAAAAATTACTTTAACTATTCTATTTTACTAAGAACTTTATATGCATGCAACATCTTTGAAATGACAAGAGCTTTAGGCAAATGCAGGCCTGCATGATGTAACATTTCTGAACAAAACAATGACTTGTGGGATACTGAGTGGCAACCTGATTTATCCAAACCACGTCAATATGCTGTACTCCAGGTGGTCAGAGTCTGTAATTACATATAAAAATATTTAAAATCCTGTAAATAACCCCAGAGTGCTGTTAAAGTGTAGGAAACATCATGCCATGATGTTTTAAATATGTTTTTTGAGTCTGTGGGTGCGGTACTCCTTTAATGGCTAAATATTCTTGTGGATTAGTTTGGTAATGCTGGTCAAAGTGTTATTTATTTACAAGTTTACTTTATTATGGATGATTAAAGTAGTAACTTCCAGCATGAGTAAAAATGAATTACCCATGGAAAGAAACTCTGGTCTATGTTTTTTGCACCATTACCATCAATGAGTTCAAACTAATAAACAAACAAACAAAATAAATAAATAAATAACAGATGGTATTGCATTTTCCATGTTATTTTACACACACACACACGCACACGCACGCACACACACACACACACACACACACACACACACACACGTGTGTGTGTGTGTGTGTGTGTGTGTGTGTGTGTGTATGTGTGTGTATAAAATGTGCTATATTTCATATAGTAAAACATAAAAAGTAATGCACAAAGTAAATCGAGCAGTGCTCCAAATAAATTCACCAAAAACAGTAATGGAACTGCACAAAAAGATGGCAAAGTCATGTAAAATATTTTTTAGAGAAACAGCAAGTTAAAAGACAAAATATATAATAATAAAACCAGTCAAATTAAAAGATGGATAGTGCTTTCACATACCATGTGTATGCTTCATTAGACCTAAGAAGCTGTGTTACAAAGTATCCTTAAAAATGCATTCAAAATAGAGTAGCCAATGGCTGCCTATTTACATATACCTCTAGATTTTAGAATGGGCTTTAAAGAAAAGGTATTGTTAATACTATAATGCACTTTGTTACTCCAGCCACTGGGTGGTGCTGTAATATTGCTTCCAGGTAATCAGAGACTTGTATAAATGCAGGCTGCTTCATTTAATTCAAAAAAACTTTATTGTATTCATTGATAAAGGCTGAATAGCCAAAACCGGTCTGGATTTGAAGGAATTATAAATAAATAATCATTATTTCTTCATTACTGCGTGTTCACTATCGTTTTTTGCTGGTCGTTGGTGGTTTACATTGTTGGCTTGACCCTGCATGCCATCCTTGTGGCGCGTATGGTTGTTTGCTATTGTTAATACTATAGCCCTTGTCAGATTTGAGATTAAAATCCACGTTGTTTCTAAAACTTCAGTTAAATTTGTAATATCTCCAAACCACTTGTTGGGAAGTATAAGCTATAAAACTTGAAAAGAAAATTAATGATTATTGTTATTTATTTCAATGTGTCTATAGAGTGCATTAGAAAATATAGCTCTTTTTATCTCACTAAAATGCTCTCTTATACATTCTCTAAGAGATCGATTAGTTTTCCTAACATAGTAGACTTGGCACACTTTACATGTTGTTAAATAAATCAAATGCTTGCTCGAACAGTCAGCATACAAATTAAAATCATAGATTTTACCAGTCATGGGGTGTTTAAAAGTATTCCCATTTGTAATGTATGGACAACTAGCACAGTTTCTACACTTAAAAGTCCCAATTCTTTGAGATATTCTCTGACTGTCATTACGACATTCATTACAAAGAGTACACTTCAGAATCTTCCTATTTTTAAATGTAAAGGATGCGGTATCCCCCACTAGTTGCCTGTCAATATGTGCCAATTATGCTGGATAATATTACACATATTGGTAGTATCTGTCAAAAAAGAAAGGCACATCCTTAGTTTAGTTTTAGTATTTCCTTGAACAGATTTATCTGATTTCATAGGTGTCAATGATGTTTTATGTAATGTTCACTGAAAGGGATAAGAGGCACATAGAAATCAGCAACATCTGTAGGTCGGGGAAGGAAGAGACAAGCCAATCAATTAAACGGACATGATCTCCCATTTTAAAAAAGATGTGGAACACCAAGGACAGTTGCTAATTTATAATTTGTGAGATTATATTTTGAGTGATGCAAAATGAAAGCTTCTCAACAAGGAACTTTCCTTTATTCCTGATACTCGTAGCAATATATGTGATACCGTTATTGATGTTAAAATGTTTATGCAAAATTTAGTGTTGAAAAATTCATGTTTAATGCAACTGAATAAGTAATTGATAATTTTAAGAAACCAAGTTCCTTTAGCCTCATTTACACCCCCTCTTAGAGCATTTTCTACAGCATATGAGAGGGATCTTATAGAATATACGGAAAAGAGTTTAAGTGCTAAAAATAAATATTTAAAAAAAAAAAAAAAAAAAAATATATATATATATATATATATATATATATATATATATATATATATATATATAAAAGGATGAGTACATAGCGCTTAAGGACTTACAAAACAACAAGGCACTAACCATTAAGCCAGCTAAGGATGGAGCCATCGTCTTGAGCAACAGTGATTATTATGAGCATAAATTGCTTGCTATGTTATCAGATGATAATAGCTATAGAATGATTAACATGAATGATATAACCAGCATTACTAAACAGTTAAGGGATGAGCTTTATGATTATTTAAGTTCACAAAGTATTTCCAAAGAGCTTTTTGATTATTTTTTGGTTGAGAATCCTGTTGTATCTCTAATACAAGGTTTGCCTAAAATACTTAAAAATCATATTGATCCACTCCTGAGACTAATAATCTCAGGGAATGGATGGCTCATAGAACCACTTTCAGTTTATGTATAAGCACAGTTAAAACCAGTGTTAGAAAAATCGAACACAGTTCTTAGGGATACGAAGAATTTTCTCATAACAATCTCTGACTTTCTATCTACCAGTGAAAACTTAGAAACTTTTTATTTTGTTTCCCTAGATGTGAATTAATTATTCAGTATTATACATAATGATACAAAACTTGACTATGTTAGACAATAGGTTAGGACATATAGCAATCTATCTATCAGGATGATTTCTTTGATAATTAAATTGCTTGAAGTGATATTGGACAACAATGTTTTCCTATACGAGAATTGTTATTATTATTTGCAAATGTCAGGGATGGCCATGGGGACCCCTTGTGCCAACTCATATGCTAATTTAGTTATGGGACATTGGGAAGAGGAGCATGTTTTGAATAACCCATATGTCAAATATTATAAGTTATTTGTTGATGATAGCTGCATGATTTGGACAGGTGATTCTGAAACTTTGAATAATTTTATAAGTTGTTTACATTCTACGACATCTTTTTTTATGGTTGTGCTTAGAATATTCTAGGGACTATATTAACTTTTTAGAAGTTAAGTTGATAAGGGAAGTCAACCATAAAGTCCAGTTGGTGTTATAGGAAGTCATGTAGGAAAACACATTAGTTGAGAGAATGAGTACATATCTGAGTTATACTTTTAACAATATTGTCAAGAGTCAAGCCAAACGTCTTTCTCATCTAATTAGTGAGAATGACATCTGTATAAGGTCCTTGTCATTGTTTGGTAAAGTGTTAGAAGAGAGAGGATAATCTTTAGATCAATTCAAAGACAATTTGACCTTACAAGGAGTGGAGAGATAAAATAAGGGATGTCTTTATTTTTCAGTGAATAGACACAACACATCATCATTGACACCTATGAAATCAGATAAATCTGTTCAAGGAAATACTAAAACTAAATTAGGGATGTGCCTTTCTTTTTTGTCAGATACTAATATATGTAATATTACCAAGCATAATTGGCACATATTGACAGCAGATGAGAAGGTCAGGCAACTAGTGGGGGATACTCCATCCTTTACATTTAAAAATAGGAAGACTCTGAAGTGTACTCTTTGTAATGAACATAATAATGACAGTCAGAGAACATCTTAAAGAATCAGGACTTTTAAGTGTAGAAACTGTGCATGTTGTCCATACATTGCAAATGGGAATACTTTTAAACACCCCTCAACTGTAAACTTAATTTTTGTGCTGACTGTTCAAGCAAGCATTTGATTTATTTAGCAGCATGTAAAGTGTGCCCAACCTACTGTGTTGGGAAAACTAATCGATCTCTTAGAGAGCATGTTAGTGAGATAAAAAGAGGCATATCTTCTTATGCACTCTGTAGACACATTGAAATGAATAACAACAATAATACATTTTCTTTTCAAGTTATACAGCTTATACTTCCCAACAAGCAGCTTGGAGATATTATAAATTTAACTGAAGTTTCAGAAACAAGGTGGATTGTTAATCTCCAGTCCCACAAGGGCTATAGTATTAACAATACTGTCTCTTTAAAACCTGTTCTAAAATCTAGAGGTATAAGTAAATAGACAGCCATTGGCTACTCTATTTTTGAATGCATTTTTAAGGATACTTTGTAACACAGTTTCCTAGGTCTGATGAAGCATACACATGTTATGTGAAAGCACTAACCATCTTTTAATTTGACTGGTTTTATTATTATATATTTTGTCTTTTAACTTGTCGTTTCTCTAATAAATATTTTACGTGCCTTAGTCATGTTTTCATGCAGTTCTAGTTGCTGTTTTTGGCTATATTTCATAAAATCATTGTATGGCACTACACATTAGTTTTTCCCCAGGTTAAATTGTATTATTGTTATTATTATTTCTTAACTGTGATCGTGTGATAAAGTTTATATTATATTTAATGATGTTTTTGTAGTTTATACATTTTATTGGCATTGATGAAAGTCACCATGAAAACCAATCTGTTTTTTTTAAACCTGCTGATCATGTTTTGTGTATGACCATGGTGAAGATGTATTCTTCTGTTTAATTATTTGATTTTATTTATTGAATATCTAATTAAGGCCATTTCATTGTGAGGTACTGGGCTACAACTGCTTATCTTAAAATAGAAATTGCTTACAACCCTGCTGTTAACTCTTACCATTTTGTTACACCATGGCACACTGAAATACGATGAGAAGTTATGACAGTCATACATGGATGAACATTTACAGGCAAGAAATATTCTGCCTTAGTTACTAAAATATGACAGAAATTGATTCCCCATACTCTGAAAACAGTGGCAATCAAATGTTTTTTATTTGTATGGTGCATAGGATAATGGTGAAGTGAATCTGTTGGGATTTGTGGAGAGTGGTTATGCAGGAGGCTGGTATGAATCCTAGAATCACTATGTCTTCCTAGGAATCTCCATGCATTTCAAAAGAAATATGATTATGAAAGTGGTCATTCTCTGACTGCAGTCACCAACGTGGGAATCAAGAAATCAAGTGTAACAATTACTATATTTTAGTGGTAAACTAACGAAAGAAATCTGAGATGTGTTTTTAGGGGATATAGAACAAAATACCAGTAAAAAGATAATGGTATGTGTGAAGTACTGTTATAAGAATATGAGAGATCTAGTTTAGAACACTGTTCAGGTTAAGGGAAGAAAGCATGCATTTAATGAGTACATTGTTGCACAATGTAGTTTGCATTTAGTATGACATGGAAAGTTTATATAGAATAAGCAATAACTTTCTGTAATGCATGTGGCATGAACTGGAAGGAAGAGAGCTACTGCTTATAGTGTTTGTATTTAGACTTAGAATATTTGACCACAAACTGGTTTCTGCTACAAAGGCTATACATTGTGTAATAGTAAAAAAATACTTACTAAGTAAACCCGCAGTCAAACAGGGCAGGTTAACAAAGTCACCAGATTATAGTGCTATAATAATGAGAGAGAGCAAGTACATGATTCATGCTAGCATACATTTGCATACTGCCCTGCTAGGTCATATGTTACATAACTAATATATATTTTTTATTTTTCTATCTCCTTTTCTTTGTTGCTAACCCAGTTTTCACTGTTTATTGGTGTTTGTTGTTTTATTTCTATCCATTTATGTTTCCATTTTCCACAGCATCTGCTATGGATGTACCATTAATGTGATCCAGTCCCCAACCGCCAAATTAGGCTCTGTCTGCTTCCAGGCCTACCTTCCTATTGTGGTGCAGTGGGGGGGGGGGCAGGTCCTGTGGCTTCTGATGAATGTTTACCATAGGGGAATACTACTGTTCTCTCCTGTGATACTGGCAGGGGTGTATAATTTGTCAAGGGGTGGGTGTTGGCACTGTTCTGGCTGTACTGGCTGTGTAAAGAGGGTCCCCATGTGGCTTGAATAGGTGAAGCACTGCCTGCCTCTGCCTTCACCACCTCTGGTGCATACCAGTGAGTGGGATGGTTAGGCCAGAGTATTGACTAACATGGCCCTAGGTCTATCACAGCAGTGTGGATAAATGGGGAATTATACAAAAGTATCCCCTTTCCTCATGTTTCACTTCCTTGTATGTCACTTCCCTCCCAACTTGTTTTCCAGTCTTCCCATAACCAAAGTCATCCCTTTGTTTGCATGTCAGTAATTCCACTGTCATTGCCCCAGTATGTCAACACCTCCCAGTCAACCTTTGTGTTCTGTATTTATTTGTGTGATCCTGCCTCCAAATCCGCCCTTTTTACAGTTATAGGTTCATAGGTTCACAGGTGTGTACTAGGCTAATGACCCTGGAATCTTTACAAGACTAGCCCATAGGATTACCCTGGCATCATGTTACCCGACCCTAGTTCTTAGTGCCTCTGTTGAGTAGAGCCACTGGAGTGATCCCCAGGATCAATTTTCTATTTCCCATCCACTCATCAAGATATCACTTGAAGAGGGCCAGTGAGGTGCTCTGCTTGACATGTATGGGAAGTCTGTTCCATAGCATGGGCAGTCTCTTATTTATGAACCTGTCCCTCCAGCATGTTCTGTTGATTGTAGTAATGAGGTTGAGGTCTCTGGAGCATGTGGTGCTGAGGGATTGGGGTTTCTTCAGATGTAACATTTCTAACAGAGCTGGGTCAGACATGGCTTTGTAAGTCAAGCAGAGATCACCTCTAAGTAGGCAATATGAGACAGAGAATAGTTGGAGTTTTTTGAGTCTGTCCATATAGGACAAGTGTTTAAGGCCTAGGATCCTCTTTGTGAGGTACTTTTACAGCCTCTCCAGTTGTTGCAGGTGTCTAGTGAGGTACATGCCAAATCGGGCATTGTACTCGATGACTGGCCTAATGAGGGAAGAGTAGAAGGAGACAATGACCTCTTTCTTCCTGGATGCAAAACTCTTAGTAATGAGATGTGCCCCATAGAAGGACTTTCTGACCACAGTAGCAACATGGTGGTCAAAAGAGAGATTGCTGTCAACCTGTGTTCCCAGATCTCTTATAACACCTTCTGTGTACAGTGGACTACCATCAATGTGGTAATTCAAGGGAAATGGGTTTTTCCCAAGGGGGATGATGACACATTTTTTGGCATTGAGCTTAAGGCCATGGTTCTGACACCAGTTGTTGGTGTCATTGCAGCCTTTCTATAGGATGTCAGCATCACTTGGGGAGTTAATAATAGCTCCCAACTTGCAATTGTCTGCTAACTTTGTCAGCCAGAGTCCCTTCATGTTGGATTGGACTTCAGAGAAGTAGATACCAAACAGGGGAGGACCCTGGACCAAACCCTGTGGGACTCCACTCATGACTGGTTGGCAGCCTGACTTGGAGTAAGCTACTTTCACACTGTAGGTTATATCTGTGAGCCGGTTTGCAACTCACCTAGTGATATAGGGGTTGATGCCTACCTTAGTGAGTTTTCCTATGATTCCGGAGTAGGGAATGGTATCAGAGGCCTTGGCCAGATCAAGGTAGGCTGTATGAACCACCTTGCCTTCATCCACAGCTCTGGTGACTGACTCAAAGAAGTTGACCAAGTTGAGCAGGCATGATCTACCCTTCACAAAACCAAACTGTGCAGGATCCAGTGTTTGGAGATTCCCTATATCTTTATTTATTAGGTCCATGATGATGTGTTCCATAGCTATGCATATACACATCAGGCTAATGGGGTGATAATTCCTGGGGTCTGTAGTAGCTCCTCCTTTGTGGAGAGGGATGACTGTAGCAGTGGGCCATTTGGTAGGGACAAAGCCCGAGGTGAGGCTGTGATTGAACAGGGCACACAAGTGAGCTGCTAGTTCACTCTGTAGTTCATGTAGAACACAGCCAGGAATATTGTCAGGTCCCATAGAAGCTGTATTCTTGGCCTTGGACAGTGCTGTTTTAACTGTGCGGCAGTAATACTGTGTGTCTGGTAATCTACTGGTGTTGTGATTGGTCCTTTGGGGGGGAGGGGTAAAGTTAGCACTGACTCTGTGGGCCATTATATTGGCAATATCTGTTGGCTTGGTATAGGAGGTACCATTGTGCCATAGCTCAGAGCAAATCTGGGTATTGGCATGGAGATTCTTTACACAACTATAGAAGGCATTGTGGTTGTCATTACTGTCTGCTACAATTCTGTTTTCATAGCTAGCTTTAGATGATTTGATGAGGGATCTCAACCTTTTGTTGAGGCTGATAAAGGAATTTTTCTAGTCTTGTTACTTCGCCTTATTCTGCATCAGTTTCCTCCTTCTGTTGTAGAGTTTGTTTATGGCAGGGGACCACCAGATTGGCTTTCTTTTTTTTTGAGGAGAGCATCTTGGTTCTATTGGGAATACCGAAATCCATGCATTTGTGTAAGTGTCTGTACAGTGCATTGGTGCATGATTCAATGGTCATGCAACTATTACCATTTGCATGGGTGCCGTGAAGGTAGCCACTTCTGTTTTTACGAGTCCAAAGTTAGCTTTGGAGACATTTTTCATGGTGGTTACCTTTGTGGGGGTGGGGGTGGGGGGTGGGAGGGATGTGGATTTCTAATGTGATTAGTTTGTGGTCAGATCTAACCAGGGAGGAGTTGACTATTGATGGAGAGCAATGGTCACCCATGTTAGTAATGACCAGGTCAAGGAATTTGCTACCTCTAGTGGGGGTAAGAACGAGCTGGTCCGGAACATTGGAATTAATGAATTCCAGAAAGCATTGGTACATGAGTAGTTTTCACAGTTAATGGAGGGGTAGTTGAAGTTGCCCAGTATGAGAGTGTTAGGTTGGACCCTAATATTCTCCAGGGTGCTTAGGAATGTGGAGTGTGAGTCTTGGGACATGGTTGGGGATGTATAGCAGGCTATGACCTGAATCGTTGTCTTACCAATGTTAGCTGCACATGAAGTATCTCAGATGTGTTATCTTGGGCTACCAGCATGGAGGTGTGTGCATCCTTTATGAATATGGAAACACCACCACGTTTGGAGCTTCAGTCCAAGTTCTGGGGCCGAAAGGTGTGGAATGAGTTATAGCCTGGTAGTGCAGGGGTGCTTTCTGCTGCCTTGAACCAGGTCTCTGTTACAGCACATATGTTGATTTCTTCATTTTAAGGAGTGCTTCAAGTGAGTGCATTTTGAGATTTAGACTTCTAGCATTGAGCAGCATGACTCTTAGATTGCATTTGTTTGTAGCTGTTACAGTGGTAATTTGGTCTTTGGAACACTGCCTAAAAAGGCACTATGGGGTGGCAAGAGCCTTGACCAGTATCCAGAAGCCCAGGGGTGACAGATTCAGGCCATCTCTGGCAAAGCATTGAGGTCTGTCAATCATGTCATCCCAGGCAGACAGATATTGGATCCCCTTAGAATTACACCAGAAATGTAGCCAATTGTTGAAATCAATCATTTTCTGCTTTTACTGTGGTATCATTCTGAGAGATGGTACCATGCTGCTCAGGCCTAAGGTCATATTTTCCTGGGCTACATAATCCAAGAGCTCCTTCATGTCTCTTTTCATGTAGTCCAGGGAGGTACGTCTCAGGTCATTCACACCCACATGTACAATGACAGAGTCATATTTGTACCTGTTGTTGAGGAACCTGAGTGCGTGCATTATATGGTGGATCCTGGCACCTGACAGACAGCTGACTGTTACTTTCTCCTTATTCAACCTAGTGAGTGGGACATCAGTGTGCCTCACTACTGAGTCATCTATGACTAGTGTGTTGGGCATGCTGTTTTGCCTTAGGGGCTTTGGTTGAGTGGCACGCTGTTTAGGAGAGTTATTTCTCCCATGATTAGTGTTCTGTTGTGGTGATCAGGTGCATTTCTGCCTTGGAGGTCTCTGCTGTTTGGGTAGATTTTTATTGAGAGCCTCTGCGAAGGTGGGTGTGTGGTTTGTGTTTTTATGTGAAGGCAGTGCTGGTGTGTGTTCTGGAGGGCTATGTGTTCCATGTGATTTGGTGCAAGTGTTGACCTTCTCCTCTTGACCAGCTATTCCGGTCTTGGCTGGAGAGTGAATAGCTTCCAATTTGGATATATAAGTGCATCTTTCACAAGTCTGATTGTTAAAACAACTAGGATGATGTCTGGACCACCACGCTGTAGTAAAAACCAAATTTAATAAAAGAAAAATAAAATAATGCAACAGAGTGAGTGCTTTCAGGTTGTTAACCCTTCTTCAGACTTTGCATACATTCAGTAAAACAAGATTTCTAAAATATCTTTATTATGAAACTGAGTATAATGAAACTAGGTGGATTATTGAATCGGAAGACGATAGATTTCCAGGAATGAATGGAGTCTTCCCTATTAAGCCCGCCGGAGGCGGGTACAATATTAGAGTCTGACTGGTTAATAGGTATTTTAAAAATCTTGTTTTACTGAATGTATGCAAAGTCTGAAGAAGGGTTAACAACCTGAAAGTACTCAGTCTGTTGCATTATTTTATTTTTGTTTTGTTAAAGTCTAGACCTTTGATGTGGAAGTTTTTTTACTTTTTTCATTTACATGTCTGAGTGTTGGGAGGTAAGAAGAGAGGACTGTTGGTGTACATGAGGCAGTTGCTACATTCCCTCAGGATGCCCAAGTTCACCAGGTTAATATGAAAAAGCACAGGGAACTGACCTTTAGACATGACTGGAGGGGTGGAAATTAATAAATACTGGAGTTGTTTCCTTGTAGAACATTTAGTGCTGGTAGCAGTTTTGTGTGCTACAATAATTGCTACATGAAGTCTGGTAAAGTGCTAAATTAATAAGCTAGTAAAAGTGCAGGAGAGAAGAGAACTAGCAGATCTAAGGGAAAAATTGAAGAGCAGACTTTCACACTGCTCAGAAGCTTACAAACAGTCCTGGATACAGCAAATCTGTACTGGGACTAGACTAGTTACAGGAAGGGTGGGAAACAAGAGCAAACACGGGCTTTTAAACAAGAGAGTTGAAAGAGATGGAAAAACTGCCCAAATGGTCAATAAACTACAATGTATTGGCCAGAAATCACTCATCTTATGGTAGATAGGCTACCTAGTGCTTACCACTCCCACTGTTAAGCTAGAAGGCTTCCATCCAGCACAGAAAGGCTTGGGGGGCTTAGAACCTTACCAACAGTCTTGGATGCAGCAAATCTGTATCTGGACTAGACTAGTTACAGAAGAGATGGGAAACAAGTGCAAATGCAGGCTTTTAAACCAGAAAGTTGAAAGAGATGGAAAAACTGCACAAATGATCAATAAACTACAATTTCGAGGCCAGAAACCTCTCCTCTTGTGGTAGATAGGCTACCTAGTGCTTACCACTCCCACTAATAGGCTAGAAGGCTTCCCTCCAACACAGAAAGTCTTGGGGGCTCAGAAGCTTACCAACAGTCCTGGATACAGCAAATCTGTATCTGGACTAGACTCATTACAGGAAAGGTGAGAAACAAGTGCAAACTTGGGCTTTTAAACCAAAGAGTTGAAAGAGATGGAAAAACTGTCCAAATGGTCAATAAACTGCAATTTCTGGACCAGAAACCACTACTCTTGTGGTAGATAGGCTACCTAGTGCTTACCACTCCCACTGATAAGCTAGAAGGCTTCCCTCCAACACAGAAAGGCTTTGGGGGGCTCAGAAGCTTACCAACAGTCCTGGATACGGAAAATCTGTATCTGGACTAGACTAGTTACAGGAAATGTGGGAAACAAGCGCAAACATGGACTTTTAAACGAGAAAGTTGAAAGAGATGGAAAAACTGCCCAAACGGCCAATAAACTACATTTTCTGGTCCAGAAACCACACCTCCTGTGGCAGATAGGCTACCTAGTGCTTACCACTCACACTAAGCTAGAAGGCTTCCTTCCAACATAGAAAGGCTTGAGGGGCTCAGAAGCTTACCAACAGTCCTGGATACAGCAAATCTGTATCCGGACTAGACTAGTTAGAGGAAAGGTGGGAAACAAGCCCAAATGCAGTCTTTTAAAACATAAAATTGAAAGAGATGGAAAAACTGCCCAAACGACCAATAAACTACAATTTCTGGGCCAAAAACCACTCCTCTTGTGGCAGATAGGCTACCTAGTGCTTACCAATTACACTGATAAGTTAGAAGGCTTCCTTCCAACACAGAAAGGCTTGAGGGGCTCAGAAGCTTACAAATAGTCCTGGATACAGCAAATCTGTATCTGGACTAGACTAGTTACAGGAAAGGCAGGAAACAAACGCAAATGCCGGCTTTTAAACCAGAAAGTTGAAAGAGATGGAAAAACTGCCCAAACAGTCAATAAACTACAATTTCTGGGCCAGAAACCACTCCTCTTGTGGTAGATAGGCTACCTAGTGCTTTACCACTCCCACTGATAAGCTAGAAGGCTTCCCCTCCAACACAGAAAGGCTTAGGGGGGGGGGCTCAGAAGCTTACCAACAGTCCTGGATACACCAAATCTATATCTGGACTAAACTAGTTACAGGAAAGGCAGAAAACAAGCTTAGATTTTTTTGTTTCAGAAAGCAGCTAAAACAGCACTAAAAACAATTCAAGTGCAGTGCAAGCTAGCACACTTGTGTGTGTGTAGTAGTATTATAGCAAATACAGTCTAAATAAATGTGATTTATTCGAAATGTGTTTTGAACTAAATTCAGTTGTTTGTTTATTCAACTATGAACAGTTAAAAAGTGCAAAAATATATACTTATCAGCTGAGAAGCACACTCAGTCAGAAAAGAAGGAGTTTTTTGTTGTTAGTAAAGTGCAAGGGGAGCAAGTAGGAGCAGAAGATAATTCAAGGTTAAGAACCTAAGTGGGTTGGCCTTCTCTAATGTTCTCTCTGTATTAGGTAGAATGAACACTAGACTGGGAGAAGTGTCCCAGATCAAATTTACAGTAGGGGTGGACAACTGCAAAGCCACCAACTATAACAAACACCACAGGAATAGGGTGGGTGGGAGTAAAATAAAAAACAGTTTCAGAAGATATCAGAAACAAAAAACAATGCCAGCAAATATATAAAATAATTCAGTTAGCAAATAATATAAAATAATTCAGTCAGGCAAAAATTAAGACAATGCAGAACTCTGAAAATTTAAAGTGCCAAGAATTATACTTATCAGAGATATATTTCCAGATTGTTTGAGAGCACTATTCAGTCAGAACACAAGGAGTCTAAAAGTCTAGCTGTGCAACTCAAATGTGACTTACAAATTTGATTTATAGGGGGTGATTTACTGACTGTCTCTGTCCATCAGATACATAGGAGCCAGACCACAGATGAATTTTCGATTAATCCATTTGGTTAAAGGTGAGAATCAAACCTTGTACATTGTGTTTGTGACGTAAATTCCTTAACCATTATGCCATCCCTAATATTTTTTTACCCTTCCATCCTTTCCCATTTTCCCTTCTCCAGAAAAGTGGACACCACCTGCAAAAAAACCCAAAAAAACAAAACAAAACAAAAAATAGTATACCCTTCCTCCCTCTCCAAATCTTATCTACCTTATTTCCTTGTATATGTTGCTTTCCTTACTGTGACCTTATTCCTAATTTCCTAAACATCCATTACTACATTTCTAAAGGTTAAGAAATATATATAGGTATTAACGTTGGCCATTTAACATGAGCAGCACACTTGTTCTTGTAGTGTTGCTATGTACAATGTGTGCAAATGCTTAGGCATATGCCCGCTACTTGCTTGCCAGTTCTCTTTGCATCAGTCCTGGCCACAAATGTAGGAATCTCTCTCTGTCTCTGCTGGGCCTGCCATTTCTATAGGTGGGTTTTCTAATTAATGGTGGCTAGGGCTGCAAAATTCCAGCTAGCTAATTGCTACTTGCCTTGCTACAAGGTATACCCACAGTAGTCTCAGCTTGACTGCAATAGGCATGTTTTTGAATCCCAAAGAATATTTGTATAAAATTACAAATTCATAATAACCTTTTCCTCCCATTCTGCAATGACTAAGATCACAAACTCTGGTGCTATTAAAATGTCCATGATAATACTTACTCTTTTGTCTGTAATAATTGCTATTAAATATAAATACATTGTTCTTAAGAATTACATTTAATATTAAGGCAATCAACTCAGTGCTGTCTTTGTCCATTGTTTACAGCACTCAGCTGTTTCTTAATTACTATTATCCCTTCATCATGCAGAATGACTAAGTGTAGTGACTTTATATTCAGGGTGACAAACACAAAAGTTGACATTGTGTTAATGTTCTTTATCTTATTTAATAAGTAAAAAGAGTCCACAGACCAAATAAAATTACCGGCAGCTGTTATGAGACAAAAAGCGACTCCAAATTATTGTAAACCACTTAATAACTGCTGAGCCAGAATAAATTATACTCCAGAAGACACTTAAATTCAACACAAGGACACTTCAAAGCAGTATTAAGCACTTTTGTCAGGTGAATGACTTCATCAGAATAAAATACTGCTACTAACAACAGTTTAAATAAAAACCACTGACCAATCATCTAGTTTACATCACTTCACTTCAATTAATACAATATAACATATCTCTCACTAGTGAAGTGATGTAAACTAGAAGATGATTGGTCAGTGTTTTTTATTTAAACTGTTGTTAGTAGCAGTATTTATTCTGATGAAGTCATTCACCTGACGAAAGCGCTTAATACTGCTTTGGAGTGTCCTTGTGTTGAATTTAAGTGTCTTCTTGGAGTGTAATTTATTTTGGCTCAGCAGTTATAAAGTGGTTTACAATAATTTGGAGTCGCTTTTTGTCTCATAACAGCTGCCGGCAATTTTATTAAGTAAAAAGAGTCTTTTATGTATGTTTCTGGTTTTGTACAATGAGGTTTAATTTTTACTCTACTGCGATAGCCAAAGGCTGTAGTTATATAATGAAGCCCTAACAACTAACTTAAATAATTGCATTTTAACATCAAGGTGGGACGTAAATGCTTTATCTGCTTTTTGCATTGTGACTCATATCCCCTGGGATTCAGCAAGGCTTACAGAAGCCGTAAGTCTGAAGTGTTGCACGTAATATGATTCAGACCCCTCTACCACTGCTACTTTACTTTGGCATTGATTATATTGTGGAGATGATCTCGCTTACAAAGTTGCATCCAAATGTGGTAGTTTGAGAGAGTGACTAAGGAAAATAATGCAAATTAGCCATGCGGTCCCCCCAGAAATGGTGCTGGCAACTAAATAACGCAATAGATCAATTCGCAGAATCACTCTACTGCATTTTGTTTTGTGAAGAGGAAAATATGAACACCGTTATTTGATGGCATTCCCTGTTGACCCCTTGGGATGGTCGCATCTCACACCTTGACTGAAGGGATGGTTTGAGGAGCCTAAGCCATGTGTATATCTGTGTGGTAGCCCTGCTAGGTCTGTGTGTGTTTGCGTTTCTCTGAGAGCCTGCGTGAGAATGTGTGAGTAAATGGTTTCGTTAGTGTGAGTATATTTGTAAGTGCTTCCTTGTGACTGCATGTGTGCCTGTATGTGTAAGTGTGTGTGTATTTGTATTCATGGGTGATATGAGTTTGTGTATGTATGTGTGCTTATGTTGGGAGGTGTCCATGATACTGACTGCATGAGAAAACAGTAGCCCAGTCAGGTCTTACAGTACAGTATCTGATTCAGGGACATTGTAATTAGCTGCTACTGAAGTGTTTCTTTTCCAGCTTTACCTTGTTTCTGAAATGGAGATTCTCACAATCGTACAGATTAGCAGACTTATGTTAACCAATTATTTCTAGTGGTGGGAATCCCAGGGAATCACAGGGACAGTTTTTTAACACATTAGTACAGTTGGTGAGAGCTTCTTTAATGAACACATTGGTGATCATGTGATTGCTTTTTAGACTATATAACAGATGTAGTAGTTTTCAGTTTAGTCGCATTATAGGACAAAAGTACTTAGTCAAAAAAAAAAGTGTTCCCGTGTAGTATACCTTCATTTTGTTATTCTTAATCCCTAGTTTTAGAATTAGTATCTTGACTGAGAATGTTTTGGATGTATTATATTTATAAGTAAGAAAAAGTTTGCAGAAGCTGTAATGAAATAAACTATTCATCTACAAGGTATGCCCATCACTGGGACTCTAATTCATATAGGATCATAGATGAATGCTAGGATAACTGTAATGAAAGGCCATTATAAGCCTAGCCAATTACCCAAGCCTATGAGGCAAAGACTTTAACCATTTTTTATATATATATATATATATATATATATATATATATATATATATATATATATATATTTATATATATTGGTTTACTATCATGTTGTTTGTCTTTTCGGCTTTTCTCGGTTAGGGGTTGCCACAGCGTAACTCCGGTCTGCTAATGATTGGCAGTCAATTCTTATGGTGCCGAGTTGCCAGCCCAACGCCCAACCTTCAGCGAAGGCACGCCCATTTACGCATGTGTTTCAGGGGCCACTCGACCGTGGGAGGACATGCAGACTCCACACAGAAGGCACTCCAGCCGACAATCAAACAGGAGAACCTCTTGCTGTGAGGCAACAACGCTATCATATTTTTGAAAATGTTTTTTACGAGTACTTATATATACATCAACAACAGAGGCAGGAGAAGATAAAGTAGATCTGTTCTATGAACCAGTACAAGCTGAAACGCACAGCACATGAAAGGAAGATATACAGACAGTCATGGGTGACCAGAACTCAAAGGGGGAGGGGGAAAAGAAGGTCAAGTAGCAGTAAATATGTGCTCAGTAGTAGGAGTGAAACAGATGAATGAATAAATGATAAAATTATCAGTAACATTTTACAGATGTGGACATTAGGCAATAAAGAAGCAAGACAAGAAAAAAATTGATGCCTTTGAATTATGATGGTTATTAAAGTATTGCTTATAACATGGATTTACTTAAAAACAAATCAATTAATATAGGCGGAGATAAAACCTAAATCTTCTCTGTAAGCTCAGATGACAAGACTTTGACTTTTGCACTTTGAGTATATCTCGCAAAGGAAAAGATCTTTAGAAGACATGCTTGCCAAGGTCAAAGGTCAGTATAACTGAAGAAGATCCACAGTGTAATGGAGTGGTAAAATAACTACAGCAAAGGATGCTCATTTGTCACTAATTAGTTAATTAGATTGGGCAACTATCCATAGTGTTGATATAAGTTAGAACTGACATGATTGCATGCGACTTCTATGAACACTATTTTCTTAACAGTTTACTACAGGTGGACCTCTTTGTTATCAGACATGACAGGTATAGTCAATTACTAAATACTCAACCTTTTAGAAGATGCCCATTTATGTTAGCCAACCACTCCTTGCATGCCCTTACCTTTGTTGCGAAGCTCCATCAAGCAGTAAAGTCATGGTCATTTTGCTTTTATTGGAGCAATTACTTGGCTCAGAACTGGAGAGGGGCAGTATGAGGTGGGGCATAATGGAATAGGGGAAGAATTGACAATCTGGGAAAGGTTCACCTGCTGACCATTGCTGATGTTCAGGGCATCTGTCCTAACTGCTTATTGTAGATAGAATAATTCTAGATCTGTTTGAAAATGTCTAGGTCCACATAACATTTTTTTTCAAGCCTACTTGCAAAGGACTTCTATAAAGTGCTAGATAAAATAGGACCAGTAGAATTACAATGTTTTTCATCATAACAAATGGAACCAAAAAAACATTTGCAGTACTCGTGTACTAGAATAAGAACATGGTGTTTTTTTGTAATGTGGGAAGATTGTTGCTTCTATGCCTAAAGCAGAGGTAAAGGTAAGGAAAATGCTATCATTTTATCAGCAAAGAGAGGTGAAAGATGTTATTAGGAAAAATACGGATGTTTTCATGCATGACACCAAATCAATAAGTTATGATATGACTACTGAACCAGGGATGAAAGTGACGACCAAACCTTAAAGAATCCCAGAATCAAAATATGAATATATTGTACTGGAGGTCAAAAAGATATTGGCCCTGAGGGACTTACTGAAGGATCTCATAATGAGAGGAATAGCCCAGTGTGCTGGTTCCCCCAAGCCAGATGTCAGCATCTGATTTTGTAATGATTTTAAAAGAGTAAATTTCTTTTAATACTTTGGCACCTATACCATACTATGGGTATATAAAATGAATGAGAAGCTTGGACCTACTAGGAGTTTCATGACTTTAGATCTGGCGTAGAGGTACTGCAAAGTGTCCTCAGAAAGGGCAAAAAAAAAATGGTCCTTTCCAATACACATTTCTCCTGTTTCAGCTATTTGGATTATATGGGGCAATTACAATATTGTAGCAGTTAATGTACAAGCTTTTCTGGACACAGAGCCATGATGCAGTTGCATACCTAGAGCACATGATCATCTATAGTCAGCATGGGGCTTCTCAGTTGCTCAGGGTTCATGCAGTACTCACTTCCCTTGGAGGAGACTGGGCTGATGGGTAATTCATCCAACTGTGAAAAGGGCCTGGAAGAGACCTGGTATCTAAAGTATAGAGTGGGTAGAGACCTGATGTGGCAAAAGGTAGACACATCATTTAATTTAAAGCAAGTCCTTATAAACAAAACCAGTATAATCCAATCCAAAATACAAGACACAGATAAAGAAAAATACATGAAAAAAATTAAGATTATTTGATGGGTCAACACCCTTTTTGAGGTTGAAATATGCAAATGTTAAAACTACTGAGTCCCTAGATGTAGTCATGGACCAAGGGCAAATACCAAATGCATGAAACACACACACCTCTGCAATACATATGCAGTATGTCAGTGCAATATGTAAAATAAATCATTTTAAGTAAATACCTCCATGAGAAAATGTCAGTATACTAAGAAAAAAGAAACATCCAGTGACACAATGTACCAATGCTAACATACCTTCTTTCAATGAAACAGGACATTGACAGTCTTAATTTTCTAATGAATGACTCCACTATGGGACTAACTTAAATATAATGAACCTACAAGTGAAAAGTTTGAAGGCCTTCAAGGTGGCTTTAGCTAGTGACCTAGACCCTGATACAAGCCATCTTGGCCTGACTTGTTATGTCAACATTTTATTCCACATTTTGTCAACCTTACTGCCCTTCTCACTGATCTGACAAAGGCCTGGTGGTCTAATCTTGTAAAATGGACATAAAATATGTGCAGTGTATTTTGTGTTTTGAAACTGGACCTTTTTAAAGAGAGTTATGGTCACATCCAGTTTATGACAGGAGTTCTTAATTGAGACGGGCACAGCTTATCTCTGTTTTAATTGCACATTGTCAATTCCATAACTTTGGCAATAGATTGATTGTTTTAGCTGTCTTCTGCTTGTATTCCCTGATCATTGTTTTCAATATTTTATTGTGCTGTGCTTAGATATAAATACGGTTCCCATTCAGAAGCCTGAAACATCATAAGCCTGAAAATCAAAATCCTGAAACCAAAAGCCTGAAAATTCAGAATCCTGAAAACTCAAAATCCTGAAAGCCCAAAATCCTGAAAGACCAAAATCCTGAAACTCAAAATCCTGAAAACACAAAATAGACATACTGATGTCATTGTGGCTTTGCTATTGATAGCCCTGTGATGTTAGGTCATGCGTTGGGGTCAGGTAAGTGTGCGGTTGGTTTTATGTTAGGGTTAGGGGCGGTTTAAGTGAGTTAGGGTTAGGGCGCAGGTTAGGCATGTATGCAATAGTGACAAATATTGGGGTTAAGGGCAGTTTAAGTGAGTTAGGGTTAGGGCGCGGGTCAGGTGAGTGTGCGATAGTGACGGACCTTAGGGTTAGGGTTAGGGTCAGGGTCAGTTGGTAGATATTAGTGTCTTTATAGTGACATATTAGCATTATTTGTGTTTTCAGGATTTTGAGTTTCAGGATTTTGGTCTTTCAGGATTTTGGGCTTTCAGGATTTTGAGTTTTCAGGATTCTGAATTTTCAGGCTTTTGGTTTCAGGATTTTGATTTTCAGGCTTATGATGTTTCAGGCTTCTGAATGGGAACCATAAATACATAAATAAACCTGAATATGAGTATAGGTCTGGGTGACTTTCTGTCTCAAATTCTCAGGGATGCTCCTTTACAGAGTGGGTTTGCTTGCATCATTTGGGCCTTGGATGAACCCTCTACTTTATTCTTAGACAGACCCTCTGATTCATTCCAGATCATTATCTTCTGCAATGGTTCATCCAGCACTAGGAGAGGAAGTCACAGATTAGCTAGTGATACTTGATTTTGGAGACCTTTGCCCACAGGCAATCTCACTGAAACGGATTGGTCCATGGCAATGCCTTATCCCATCTCTCAACCTTTGCCTCTTCTAATTTTCAGACCACAATCTTTTTGTTGCTGGGAGCATGCAGCATGGGGATGGGGGGTGGGGGTATGTGGCAGATGCTGAGACACTAGAGTACTTATAATGACCCTGGATCTAAAGCTCAAGGAAATTAATCTGCCTTACTGGAACCTAAAGGGTAATGCTTGAGGGTTCTTTGCCTGCCTGAGCTGTAAAAGTACTGTTGTAGAAACCATTAAAACAGTACTGGAACTGACTGAATCAGTGTAACCTTCTGTGAAATATAAGCTTTTGTGTGAGATTGGAACATATTCAGAATGACTTTTGTGAGGCTGAGGAAGTACAGTAAAATGGGAAAGACACTGGGTTCAAATAACTTGAAGTTGCTGTTACCCTTAGAACAGAGAGATACAGTATTTTAAGCTCTGTGTGAGAGACTTTTGTAAAGAATTAACCAAGCCAAAGTCTGAAGGAACTGAAGTAAGTCGAAATGCTTCAGTGGCTGTAGGAACTCTGGACTGAAGTGCTTTCAAGTTACTTTGGATCTAAGCTTTTCAAGGAGTGAAACGACTTTTACATTAATATACATATATAATGAAAAAAATACTGTCCTTGAAATAAAGGTGTTCTGAAAAATAAAAGACTCTGTTAACCTCAGGACAAAGGTGTAAGCCTTTTCTGTGACAAAGGGCGCCCGCAGGCAGGTGCAAGGGGGTGCACTTGCACCCCCCCCCCCTGGAACTGGCTGGCTGGGAGAATAGATTTTCTTTAAATTAAAAAAAAATTTATATGTTTTTTTTTAACCTTTGCTTCCAGTCACACAAATGCAACAGGTCAGTAGTGTAGCTAGCAGGGGGCAAGACAGGTGGTCTGTCATTGGCGGCACTTTTGGGACTTTTAGTAGTTTAAAAAATAACTGTTTTTAAGGTCGTCCTTTAAGAGCAGTCCTGTAGAATGCTGTACTTCTGATCCAGTCACCCACATCAAGTTTATGCGTGTGTTGTGGATGTCCTCTGCGTCATGGAATTTAAAATACAGTTTGCTTCACCTATTCCAAGGAGTTTTGCTGCTTTGCATTATTCACCAAGTAAGGGGAGTTTTCTTAGTGTGTGCCGACCGATCAAGTAAGGGGAAGTTAGTTTTGCTTGCCGTTCATTCAAGTAAGGTAGGTAGGTCTGTAATCATTCATATACAACTTTGAAGTAACTTAAAACAAAATTTGACATAAATGATAAAATATGTATGTGGAAGAAAGGATTTTTTTTGATTGCCAAGGTCTTGCAGCAGTTAAGTTATATTCTTGCAAATTTTTCTGGCTATATGCAAATGCACTTAATCTCTTGATATAGTCCAGCGTCATACTAGTCAATACTGATAATATAAGGTTCCCAAAAATAATTTGTAATTTATATTTTGACATGATATCTGACTCTGATCAATATACTTTACTTAGTTTAAAGTCAATTTGAGCATTATTTTTTTTCCATAGATAGTTTGGCTTATTATACATATGTGGAGATTTGAATCTAAATGATTTTATGCTAATAAATGTGTTCATGCTAGGGTCATCTGGTTTCTTATCCAAGTATGACTTACACAGATAGTTCTCAGCTATATAGTATTGTGGTGACATTGATAGAAGACAAGAAAATGTTTCATTTTTACCAGTAATAGTTATTCCTCATTTTACTATAGCACATTTTCATCTAAGTATTTTCACTGTACTTTGCTGAAGTATCATCTAATTTCTAAGGCTGGTACTTTAAAATCATTGATGGCAACCTTAATTTTATTTTTATTTACTAATCTACTAAGCCCACTGACAATACAGACTTAAAAATAATTAATTGAAGCATAAATGATTAGCTGAATTGATCAGACTAAAAAGTATTTACAAAAAAGGACAGTTGCCAAGTCCACCAAGACATGTTCAGAATTACTTATCTGCATCTAACCACCACAACTTTTGTGTCATACTGCTATATGCTCAGCTTTTGTATTTTTGGAAAGTTAAGATTATTATATCCTTTACTGAGACATTAACATGCAGCATACTTCTGGCAGAATCTTAGCTACACTTACTCTTGAAGGCATAAGAAAGGGCTGAGAGAAGGTTGTATGATGTTGTGATTGGTCACTTCATTCAGGAATGTCAGTCTTAAACTTATAGCATGAATTGGAATTGAGAAGCTGTTTGCTCTGAAGCCTATTTAACAGCATATCACCTCTTTCCAGGAATGAGTCATATTGTAGGATCAGAGGAGGTTATTAGGCTAATGGCCCTGGGGCCCTTACAAGCCTAACCAAGAGTTTATCTCCAAAAGGAAACCTCAGTCAGCACCTGTCGTCCCTGTCATTGAGGGACACAGGTGGACCCCTGGGACAAATTTGTGGCTTTCCATCCACTAATCAAGGCTGAGCATGAAGAGGGTCAGTGAGGTATTCTGTTTGACATGTATGGGAAGTCTATTCCAGAGACAGAGCAGCCTCTGCGATACAAACCTATCTCTCCAGCAGGTTTTGTTGATGTCACATATTAGAGTTAGGCCTTTCGAGTGGGTAATGAGCGAGGAGTTAGACTTATGGATATTGAGCATCTAGTAGGGCAGGGTCTGAAATTACCTTGTAGGCAAGACACAGATAACCTCTGTGCAATGTGTATGATACCAAGTAGACTGACAGCGATTTGGGCCTGTCCGCATAGGACAGGTGTTGGAGGCCATGGATTCTCTTTGTGAGGTAATTCTGTGGCTTTTCCATTTGGTGCAGATGTTTGGAGAGGTACATACCAAATGAGGCATTATACTCAGTTATTGGTCTAATGAGTGAGGATTACAAGAGGTAATAACCTCCTTTTTTCTGAAAGCAATCCCTTTACTTATGAGATGAAACAAGTAAAAGGCTTTTCTGACAACTGCCGCTACATGATTGTCAAATGTAAGATTGTTATCAACCTGAGTACCCAGGTCTCTCATCACAGGTTGTGTGCTTAGCAGTTGCTTTTGATGTAGTAATCAGTAGGGGCCGTGTTTTGCTGAATGATATAATGATACATTTTTTTACGTTTAACTTGAGGCCATGACTTTGGCACCAGTCATTAGTTGCTGTGAGACCCTCTTGCAGTATGTTAACATAATTTGGGGAGTCAATGACAGATCCCAACTTACAGTCATCCACAAACTTGGTCAGCCACAGGCCTTTTGTCTTTGCCTGGACCTCTGAGAAGTAGATGCCAAACAGTAGGGGCCCCAGGACAGATCCCTGGGAAACTCCACTAGTAACAGGTCTGCTATCGGA
Source organism: Protopterus annectens (assembly GCF_019279795.1). Taxonomy (NCBI): domain Eukaryota; kingdom Metazoa; phylum Chordata; order Ceratodontiformes; family Protopteridae; genus Protopterus; species Protopterus annectens. The sequence continues at coordinate 242,552,547 of NC_056747.1, read as the reverse complement.
GGTGGAGGCACCAGTTTTGACCTTGACAATCCTGTTGGTGAGCCAGTTGACCACCCACATGATGAGATGGGGATTTACGTTAAGGTGTGTCAGCTTTTCAAAGATGCCCGAGTGAGGGATTTTGTCAAGGGCCTTGGCCAAGTGAAGGTAAGCTGTATGTACTGACTTTCCCTCATCCAGGGTCTTGGTGACAGTCTCAAAGAAGTCAACCAGGTTCAACAGGCAAGATATGCCCTTGATGAATCCGAACTGGGTGGGGTCAAGTGCTTGGAGACTGCCTATGTCCTTGTTTATGAGATCCATAATAATACACTTCATGGCTTTACAGATTAGACTTGTAAAGCTAATTGGGTGATAGTTTCCAGGGTCAGTAGTGGCACCACCTTTGTGCAAGGGGATGACAATGGCAGTTCTCCACTCTGCTGTAATGAAGTCTGTACTTAGGCTGTGGTTGAATAGGGTGCTCAATGGTGAAGCTATTTCTTGCTGGAGATGGTGCTGTATCAGGTCCCATGGAAGCTGTGTTCTTTGCCTTGGACAGAGCCTTTAACTCTTGATCTATGGAGATCTGAGGTGTGGGACAAGCATTGGGATGTCAAAAGGGCCTTTGGGAGGGACAGGTGGTTGAAGTTTGTGCTGTACCGATCTGCTAGCAGGTTGGCCAAGTCAACAAGATCAGTGTGAGTGATGCTGTTAAGTATTAATTTGGAACAAACCTGGGCTTTGCCATTGAGGTTCCTGATGTAACTCAAGAAGACTTTGTGGTTATCCTTTGTTTTGGAGGCTAGTTTCGATTCATAATTGGCTTTGGAGGTTTTCACTAGTGATCTAATTTGCTTGTTGAGGCTAAGGAGGGAGTATTTCCAAATTAGAATTTGTTCCTTTTTAACCTTGGACAACAGTTTCTTCCTTTTGTTGTAAAGGCTGTTGCTAGAGGATGTCCACCAGCCAGGTTTCTGTTTTTCTGATGAGCAGGTTTTAGTTCTGTTGGGTATGGCTGAGTCCATGCAGTAGTGCAGGTACATGTATACTGCACTGGCGTACTGTTCAGCATAGTTGTCTGCATTCTCTGAGGGAGGCAGTGGTGTGAAGCTACTGATACCTTTCCTTAGGAGGTTGTAATCAGCTCTTGAAAAGTTTTTTAGGTTGATTACGACTGGGGGGGGGTGGTTGGGTGGGATAGAAACTTCAAATGAGACAGACCAACAAACTGATCTTACCAGGGAAGAACATACTATGGGAGTGGTGCAGTGGTCACCCATGTTGGTAAGAACCAAGTCCAGAATGTTATCTCCCCTTGTGGGGATGAGGCGAGTTGGTCTAGTACTTTAGAATTGATGAAGTCAAGGAAATGTTGGCGAGTGCCGAGTGCATTAGTGCAGGAATAGTTAACCCAGTCTATGGTGGGGACTCCAAGGATTTTTACTGCTTTGCATTATTCATCAAGTAAGGGGAGTTTTCTTGGTGTGTGCTGACCAATCAAGTAAGGGGAAATTAGTACTGTGTTGTAATTTAATGGGGATGAATGTTGCTGTATTGAGAATGTCCTCCTTTGGAGGAGATACCTAGTAACTATGAATTTGTTATCAGTTTGCCATCCATTCCTTATTGCAATATTACTAGCCTATCATTTTTTAATGTAACACAGGCAATTTATTCAAGGGCAATAGGGACTTTATTTGTAGATGAAACAATGAAACATAAAGTTGTTTGCTAGCAGCAACTTCTTCATTAGTTACAGATCTGTTTAATGTGGAATTATTTAGATGACTTTTACTTGTGCAGGGATTGTGCTTATTTACTGATATTGGTGGATGTAATGACAGAAGTCTGAGTAGAATTTTATGATGGAAATGTTCTGAATTGGAGCAGTTTTGTACTTATTGGTTCATACATTTTGTTTCATTACTTACTGGAAAAATGTTCAAAACAATAAATTTAAAACACGCTGTAACAAGTATATTGTATTATACAAGGAATATAATTTAATACAGTCAGGAAGGTGAATAAAATATGTGTGCAAGGGGCCTATGATTTGAAAACAGCTCAAAGGTAAACTTTATCTGCCACTGGCCAGATGCATTTTCTTTGAATGTTGGTTTCAATACTGTTTCAATGAATGTGAGTTTCAAGGGCAGAGAAGTTTTAATGCTAAGCCTGTTTTCATTTTGAGACTGTACTGCTTCATTTCGCAGGTGTCTATCAGTGTTTGTGCTGTAAATTTTAAAATAAATGTTTTAAATGAAATCCAAATAATCATTGTAGAAGTAAAGCAAAAATCAGTATGCACACTAGTGTTTATGGTAAATGGGAGAAATAACCAAGTAATGAGAACACAGTAATGGCTGCAGGGGGAGAGCTGCATGTGGGGAAGCCCCATTTGGCCATGATTTTGTGAAAGTGGAGGGGCAGCAAACTCAAAGACAGCCCTGGGTGACACAAACTCTAGCTATGCCTCTACAACATGTGTTTGCAACCTGTTTTTGTCTTCTTCATATGTGCGACCAATCTTCACGTCTTCATCACCCGCACAGAATTTGAATTCCAGAAGATATTTGGACTGTAGATGAATGTACAAGTGAGAGGTAGGTGTGTGTGTATATCTAAGTGTTTAAGAGGTATGTATGTGTGTGCAAGTAAGGGAGAGGTAGGAGTGTGTCTAAGGGAGAGGTTCATACCTCGCAATTATCCAGATTATTTGCCTCATATTTTCAGTTTGTTTCTCATAAAATTGTGTTTTTCTGGAAAATCATTGAGGACTCATATCAGAAAATAATGGCAGACATTTGTGCTTTAGATTTCACATCCTTTGGAAAATGTATACTAGTGCAAAACTTGTTGTTCTATCCACATTCTAAGGAGGTAGAGGGTGTGTGTGTGTGCGTGTGTCATACCTGTCAACGCTACAGATTTTTATAGAATGTCCAGATTTTTGCCTTATATTTTTGGTCTGTTCCTCATAAAAATTCTGTTTTTGACAAATCACTGGGATGAGCTAAGGATTAAAGTTACTAAATAAATGACATGCATTTGAGTTTCAGACTTGATATCCTTCAGAAAATATATTCTAAAACAAATCCTGTTATTCTAGCAACTTTCTAAATGTGTCCCTAGTTTGGAGCCTCTATGTGTGTGTGTATAAAAGGGAGGAAGCATACCCCTCAGCTGTCTAGGTTTTTGCAGAATGTCCAGATTTTTGCCCCATATTCCTCCTAAAAATATTACAGTTGCTAAATAGTTTTAGACATCATATCCTTTAGAAAAATGCATACCAACACAAGTCCTGTTATTATAGCAATTTCACAAGTTCATGAAAGCAATATTTATAATCTGTCCCTGTTTATTTTAGGCTTTGTCCAGATTTCTTGCACTAAGATGTTGAGGTGTGTGTGTGAGAGATAGAGAGAGACAGAGTCAGAAAGAGAGAGAGAGAGAAAAAAAATGCCCTAGTTAGATCTAGCAGCTGGAATTTATTTTCAAGTGCATTTTCAAGGAATTGTGAGCTTCAAGGGAAGCAAAGGTTACTGCTGCTCATGCTAAGTCTGCTTAAAATGTGTAACTGTTTTGTTTAGCAAATGGTATCATTATTGTGGTATAGAATTTTAAAGCAGGTAGCATTCTTGCATCTTGATGCAAAAGGCTGTAGGTTCTATTCCTACAGCATGTACATTTGTATTTTAAGGGGGTATGGTACTGCAGTCCTTAGTATGTCCTCCTTTGGATGAGACACCTAATAACTATGAACCTGTTTTATAGCTTGCCACCCATTCCCTATTGCATTATAGCAGCTTACCATTTCTTTTAATGTAACACAGGCAATTTATTCTTCAAGGGCAACAGGCACTGAATTTGTAAATGGAACACTGAAATATAAAGTTGTTTTCTAGCAAAAACCTCTTCATTGGTTTCAGATCTCTTTAATGTGGAATTATTCAGATGACTTTTACTTCTGCAGAGATTCTGCATATTGATTGATATTGGTGGATTGTCTGACAGAAGTCTGAGTGGCCCTTTAGGGGTTGAAATGTTCTGAATTGGGCAGATTGTTATTATTGGTTCATATGATTTGTTTCATTGCTTAAAGGAAAAAATGTTCAGAACTATAAATTTAAAACACACTCTAACAAGTGGTGCTGTATTATACAAGAGATATAATTCAATTATTATATAGTATAATTAATACAGTCAGGAAGGTGAATCAAAGAACTTTTGCATGGTTCTAAAAATGTGTGCCAGGAGCCTATGATTTGAAAACAGCCCAAAGGTAAACTTACCCTGCCACTGGCCAGATGCATTTTCTTTGAATGTGGGTTTCAGTGCTGTTTCAGTGAATGTGGGTTGTAAATGTAGAGAAGTTTTAATGATAAGTCTGTTTTCATTGTAAGACTATTGCTTGTTTAGGTTTAGTAAATGTCTATCAGTGTTTGTGCTATAAAATTTGAAATAAAAGTTGTAAATGAAATCCAAATATCTGTAATCAATGTAGATGTAAAGCATAAAACAGTATGCACACTGAGAGATTTGAATAGTGTCTATGACAAATGGGGAGAAATATCCAAGTAATGGGACACTGGAATGGCAGCATGGGTGGAGGGGGTGGAGCGGTATGGGTGGGGCTCTGGGGCTGCATGGGCGGGGCTCTGGATTTGCACCCCCCTGCCTTGTCTGTGACTTACATGAGACAGTGTTCAGGGAGTAGAAAATCTGAACAGAATTGCAGAAATGATTGCCTTGCGAATGAAAGATTTAAACCCTACTGTCTCTGTGCCCCTTATCAGAAAATATTGCAGTGCAAACCTGCCTTCAGTTTGGGGATAAGTTGTCTATTGTTTTAGACAAATCATGTAAGGGAGTACTATCCCTTATCACCTCACCTCCACAAATAACCTTAAAATATTCCCTATTGATCTTTGGTTGACAGAAACCAAGTAGCATAATGATTATCCTTGTCTTAAGCTTGAAGGGAGAAACATTTTTCTTTTTATTTTGTTTATGGTTTCCTCCGGGTGCTCCGTTTTCCTCCCACATCCCAAAGACATGCAGTAGATGGATTGGACACTCTAAATTGTCCCTAGGTGTGAGTGTGTGCGCGTGTGTGTGTGCCTTCTGTAGAAGGGTGGGCGCTGGGCTGGCAACTCGACACTGTAAAACTCCACTGCCAATCATGAGCGGACAGATGATCCGCTATGGCGACCCCTAACCAGGAAAAAGCTGAAAGAAGAAGAAGAAGAAGATCTTTGGATCATTCCCTCCAAGAATCCAGAGTCAGTGCTCAAACAATATCACTAACATCATTACTATCAATTAAAATAATGAGTTCACAGAAATACATACCTCTCAACCTCTTAGAGCAAGAAATCCGGACAAAGCCATAAATAAAAGTGGGACAAAGGCCCAAAAATAGGGACAATTTTTAAATATTGCTCTTACAAACTTAGAAAGTGAATAGGATAACAGGTTTTACATTAACCTGGATTTTCTTAATGGTATGAAGTCTGAAACTCAAATGTCTGTCATTATTTTTTTAATTTTAATCTTTAATGATTTGTTGGTAATTGCCCAGAAACCCACACATTTTTGAAAAATGGACCAAAAATATGAGGCAAAAATCTGGACATTCTGTGAAAATCTGTACATTTGGGAGGTATGCAGAAGTAGTTTAGTAACACTGAGTTTTTCCAGACCAACTCTCTGAAATATTGCATTTCCAGGAATCTAACAAATGTGCTGGGTTTCCAAAAAGTGTTTAATATATGGATTGTGTCTTCTCCGTCTAAATGTAGTGCATGGCTACACTTTGCCTACCTGATTACAGAGATATTCTGCTTACGTTTGTGTAAAATTCAAAATTATCACAGAAACATGCTTTCACACATCCATGTCTGGTGAACTGAATTTTCAGCTACTGCATTTGGCAAACAAACTGATCATCTTAGTACCAAATGCATACCTTCTTCTTCTTTCGGCTTTTCCCGGTTAGGGGTCGCCAAAGTGAATCACCTGCCTGCTCATGATTGGCAGTGGAGTTTTACTGTGTTGATTTGCCAGCCCAGCGCCCAACCTTCCACAGAAGGCACACACACACACTCACTCATGCCTAGGGACAAATTAGAGTGTCCAATCCACCTACAGCATGTCTTTGGGATGTGGGAGGAAACCCACGCGACCACAGGGAGGACATGCAGACTCTGCACAGAAGGCACCCCAGCCGAGGATTGAACCGGAGAACCTTTTTCTGTGAGGCAGTAATGTTAACCGCTGCACCACCATGGCTGCATACCATACCAAAAAAAAAAAAAAAAAAAAAACAAGGTGAAAACAAAGCTTCATTATTTGAGGAAGCAAGGTGGGCCACTGAAGGGGGACATAAAGAAATATTATTTTCAGAAAGAGTGTTGGATGATTAGAAAAGCTTTGCTGACTAAATAGTAGAGTCCTAAAGAGTGACTAAGTTCAAGAATGTATGGGTCAGGCATAAGGCCACCCTAAAGAAGATGGAGTATATGGGCAGGGAAGCTGTTAAGTAAGTTGGTCCTGTATCACATCCAATAAAAAGGGCAGATTCGTTTGGTCATGTGGTCTTTAGATGTTTTCAGAATTTATATTTTTATCTAAATCTTTCACATTACTAACCCTTAAGTCAGGGACAGATAGCTGCATTATTGTTATCCTATGAACTTGAAATGCGCTGGAAGTGTAATGCATAAATTTTAGCTAGAATATTATATAGATTCATCATACCTCACTAATGCTTTCAAGTCACAGCTATTCTTCAGTGTTATGACAATGTTCAGTAATCAAGCTACTTTGTGAAGGAATAGAAAATGACACATTAAAATAACCATGCTGTGTCATTTCTTAGAAGGTACACCAAAGCTGTGGGTTTCTTTTGTGAGACAGCAGTCTAATATAGCTTTGTACTGCTGCCAAGGTTACATTTGCAGTTAGGAAACAAGTTATATTGCTACATCTGGTCACAGTTTCAAAGACCACAGTTATATTCACAGCTACTGAACAGCTGAGACATGATACTTTATTTATTTTTAGTCTTAGGTAAGGATTTTAGTGAACTGTAGAATTTAGTAATACAAAGTCTACATATTGTTTCAGCACAAAATGTCATTGGTTGTTGCACTCATTGCGATGCTTCTCAGATAGGGAATCAAACCTGGTTCACACAGTATGTTCCTTCCATGAAGTATTCAAAGCTATTGTACTGTTGTCACCAGACCTCTGACGTTTGGATGAATATGGAGAGAAGGTATATATTACTTTGCTTGAAATGAAATGATATCCCACTCCTTGTGCACTAAATGTCCTGATGTTGTTGTTACAAAAAAGAACAAATACCATTTCCTGGCAAAATGGATTGCAGCACAACCAGTTTTAGACTCCCACTTTCTTCAGCTCTCACCACATAGTCAGAAATGCTTACACCTGTCCCTAAGGCCACCACTGCTGGTCTTTCTCCCTGTTTGAATAAATCTCACTTTTGTGCTCTGGTGTTACGTGCATACACACACACACACACACACACACACACACACACACACACACACACACACACACACACACACACACGCTTTACTGCTTTCTTATTCTTAAGAACGCTTGCTTGCAGTCTCTGTGCTTTACTTTTTAACTAATTTTAAATTTCCTATTTAGTCTTCTCCTTGCCATGGAAACGCCTACCTGCTTGATCAAGTCCTTCCCCTTCCATTTCTGCTAACAAGAGATCCTGCCACAGTTTCCAGGCTCTGCTGCTACCTTTGGACATTCCTTTCTTTCCATGGGAGTATCTTTCTACTCATTTGCACCCTGACCCAAGCTAATGTTTTCTAAAGTTTCTGTCAGCCAATATGATGTGCGTCCAGACTCCCTTGTACAGTGCACTCTTATACATTCCAGGGCCAGTAAACACTGCCTAAGTGGTCAAATCTGTTTTCCCTAACTTTTGATGAGTTTGAGCAACTCATCTTATAACTGATGGCAGTAATCTATGCTTGAAAACGTCATTCTGACAGGGTTTAATGTTAGAATGAATAAAAGGACACCACAATATCTATAAATGCCTTCATACACTTGTCAACATTCTAAAAAATGAGAAGAAATCAATAATATTTGAAATAGCATGAAATCAGAATGGAAGGTATTTAGATTCCTGTGTCTGCTGCTTTAGGCAATCTCTTTCTAGACAATGTTTTCCACTGTCCAGATGAAACAGGAGTCTTAGAAGAAGGCTAGAATTTGGAAGAGTCTTCTTTTGGCAAACCCAAACGAGTGTGACATGGTAAAGCAATAGTGAAATCCCTAGCCAGAGTGGGCTCATTATCTCATTTAATTCTGAACTGACCAGGAAAGTGCAAAGAAAACCTGATGATTTAGCATCAGCCATTTTAACAAACGAATGGAGCCGCTGCACTGCCTTATGATCAGGACAGAGTAGGCATGGTCAGAACAAACTGAACCAACTGAATATATACTTTCAACCAAGAATGTCTCATGCGTCTTTTTTATGTTAGAAGTTAATAATGATGGCTCTGGGATTATGCTGAAAGACATGACGGCGTGGAGGGAGAGATTAATGTGGTCATTCCTGTTTGTCAGAAGACATTACACCAAGAAACAGAGTTCCACCTTTGAGAGAGAAAATCTTGTTCCCAGTTTCTTGTTTTTCCTTGGATATATCAAAGAAGTGTAAATTATTTTTTTCATGCCCTGTTTTCATTATAATCAGTCTTTTGGATTAGCTAATCCTTCTGCTGAAGGAGAAAATCAGTTTAGCATTCTACTTCTGTTAATCTCTCATCCATGTCAGTAACTAGAGACTCAAGTTCTAGCACATTGTCATTTGTCACCATTGCTGCTTTTAAATCCAGATACCCAACATCACTGGGTTTTGACATGATGTGACTATCTTCTGGATGGATTTAACTAGTACACTCTGGCAGACACCTGTCATGAGATATTTCTCAGAAAGAGGTGTTGCCATAATCACAGAATTGGATCTCCTCTACACCTTTTGTGTGTCTGAAATAATTATTTCACACATGGCAGCTGGGATTATCAAAGACATGCTAAGCATATTAATTTTTGAAAGAGAGAATGGTTTGAAGTTTTTTTGTATGCTTTACCATTACAACATAAGGGATCATTGGATTTAACCAAAAGGATCAGAATTTAAGTAGTTTTTCAGACTGACTGGGAAGCCACAAAGAAATTCAGCTTCTCACAGCAGAGTGCATACCTGTGACCCCCATGTGTAACATTTTTTACAGCATTTTGTTAGAGATGGACAAGTGCAACAAATATTGCTACCCAGTTCTTGCATCTCCAGACCAGTCTAGATGAGCACGTGGAAGCTTTTTATAATTGTAACATATTGTAAAACTGTCAGTACACTATTTACTAAAACAAAGTAAATTCTGGTAAAGGAGAATTGCTGTATTATTTGCTGTAGTTAGGATTTGGGTAGAGTTTGCTCAATGAGTGTTCTGTCCAGGTTCTTGTCATACTTCACCCATTTTATTGTCACATTTAGCTTAGTAGTGGATGTTTAAAAAGATTTTATGTCTTACCGTAATGTTCTATCTGTGTTGTCGATCTTCACTAATCCTTGACTGTGGGCTTGGTTCCGAGCCTTGGAACTGAGTTGGCTATTTATTTCAGCTTGCGCTTTCCAAACTATCGAGCTAGACTTTACCCATAATGCTCCTTTCAAAATTACCTCAGATCAAGTTTGCCCAAAAGAGTGGCAGACAGCAAATAACAATAAAAATAATAAGAGACCAGATATGTGTCCCTAGTATGAAGCCAGTTCTGGAAAAATTCGATCCACTAAGAGTCTCCGACTGAGGGAAGGAGGGGAGGAATATCAAGGATTATTGAAGATCGACAACACAGATGGAATGTTATGGTAAGGCATAACTTCTTTATCTGATGTTGTCAATCTTCACATAATCCTTGACTGTGGGACAGAGTCCCTAGCTACCTGAATCTTAGGAAGTCTCACAGAAGAATATTCCTAAACACCATTGAACCGAATGATGCTCATCCCCTAGAGACCTGATCCAGTTTGTAATGAGTGATTAAAGTATGAGGAGAAGACCATGTGGCTGCTCCGCAAATATCATCTGAAGAAGCTCTGGCATAAAAAACTGCAGAAGGGGCCACCGCTCTTGTTGAATGGGCTTTTACTGGGTCTGAAAAGCAGAGCCCTTTTTATTGACAGATAAATGTGATACAATCTTTGAGCCATTTCACCAAAGTGACCTTAGAAACTGGGTTACCTAAAGAAAACGAGGAAAAGGCAACAAACAGTTGGTCATATTTTCTCAAAACTTTCTTTCTGTGAAGATAAAAATGTAGCTGTCTGTGGAAGTCTAATAAATGAAGAGAATACTCCCCTTTATTAGAAAAATTAGGGAAAAAGACTGGTAGTTGAAGTGTCTGATTAATATTAGCTTCTGAGACTATTTTTGGTAAAAAGGAAGGATTACTCATAAGGGAGACCCTGTCTTTGTGAAATATTATGTAGGGTGGTTTGCAGGACAAGGCCTGAAGTTCAGATACTCTTCTCTCAGATGTGATGGCCACTAAGAATACAGTTTTCCAAGTCACAAGCTTTAGGTCACAAGTAGGTGATGGTTTGAAAGGAGACAAAGTTAGGGACTGAAGAACTAATTTTAGATCCCACGGAGGAATGGGTTCTTTACATAGAGTTCTTAACATTAAGGTTCCCTTTAAAAAGGCTTTACAAGGTTTGTGTGACATAAGGGATGACCCATCAAACCCAATATGGAAGTTTGAGAGTGTCGCTAGATAGACTTTAATTGCTGAGGTAGAATAACCAGATTGATAGAGGTTAGTTAAAAAATCCAAAGCTTTATGAACAGTGGTCATATAAGGATCAGGTTCGTTCATAAGGGCCCAGGTTGCAATTTTTTTCCATTTATTTTGATACAGTTTCCTAGTTGAAGGTTTGTGATGGGCCACAATGATTTGATGAACAGGACAGAAAAGGGAAGGATGCAATCATGGGAATTGGAGAAGCCACGCTGTGAGCTTGAGATGACAGCGGTTCAGATGAACCATGCCCTCTGGATGAGACAGTAGATCTGGAGCTGGGTCCTATAGCCATGGTTTCCAAAGCAGTTGAGGTCAAAGTAAGGGAAACCAAACCTGTTGAGACCAAAAGGGGGCAATGAGGATTACTGAATTCTCTGACCTCTTGGCTTTCTTTAGAAACTGGGATATCAAAGGAGTTGGGGGAAAGGCATAGAGAAGACCAGGGGGGCAATCATGGAGAAGAGTGTCTCTGGGTGACTCCCCCAGAGGGGGAATTAGGGCAAAGTAACTGCTGCACTTGTTTTTCAGAGGGGATGCAAAAAGATTGCAGAAAGGTTCGCCCCAGTGACAAAAAATCACTTTCGCCACCACATGATTGAGAGACCACTCGTGAGGCATGAGAATGGTTCTGCTCAGCTTGTCTGCTATCACTTTGGAGCTCCCCAGAATGGGCATTCCTGTGAGAAAGCAACTGGAAGAAATCGCCCATTGCCAAACTCTGAAGGCTTCTCGACACAATGGGTAATATTTGGTGTCCACGGGTATGCCTTTGGATCAGTGTTACTCTTCTTTGGGGGTGGAAAGGATCCAGTCAGGTTTCTTGGGGATCAGTTCAATTGAGTCAGGCATCTTCCATGCCCACCTAGCAACCAGTTTAATAAAGTCAGCAAAGGGTGGAGAGATCCAAGAGGTAGAAGGTTGAACATGAAAAGCCTCCAGGTATACTGACTACTCCAACGAAGGTTGGAGGGAAGACCTGCCACACCTCTGCTTCAGGATCTCTAGGATGTCCCTGAAGGAAAGATCATCAGGGGGTGACCTGGGGGAACCTTCCCCTTCATCAAAGTCAGTATCTTTGTTGAAGGACTCCTCAGGGAAGTGTTTCCTCTTGCACTTTTTCCTTTGCAGGTACTTCCTCGGGAGGATGTTTTGGGGAAGTGTCCTAAGAGGAAACCACCAAAGAGGGTCTTTACTGAGCCTTCTGTCCAGGGAAAAGACTGATAGAAGCTCTGGTCCAGGGGATGTAGAAGTCTGGCCTGACAGGGATGGTAGAGGTTGTGAGTCTCCAATGGAGAAGGCCTTCTCCATTATTTGAAAGTCCAACCTGCCCATAGAGTGATGGGAGCCCAGAACCGAAATAGACTCCTTCGGAACTGAGGTCCCACCCTGCACCGAGGAGGTCACCCCTGAAACTGAAGCCTGGGTCGATCCAATGAAGGCCAAAGCACCAAGGGTCATGGGAGGCTTTGAAATTAATGAATTTGATCCATGCACCTTGGAAACGGCCAGGGAGTCTTGATCCTGGGAGACCTCCTGTGCCAAAAGCCCAGAGGAGCTCAAGGCAATCCTTGGTTCCAGAGAAGAAGTTGCTACCAGACCCAGGACATTTGATGCCAGGAATGTCAGAACTTTGAGATCCAATGATTCAATAGCAGTTGGAGGTGGAAGAACAGATGGTGTTGTAATAGGGCCAGTCCAAGTGCAGGCTTGGCTAGGAACCCGGGACAATCCCCTTGTAGTCAGAAGCTGATCCACCGATCTCATAATGTTGGCTTCAGAGAGACTCTTAGTGGACTGAATTGAAGAAGTCAAAGGAGACTTGGGGGCCTTGGATTGACAAAGGGGCTTAGTGGTCTATCCTTGAATGGATCTATAGAAGGTGAATACCTGGATCTTGGAAAAAAATAACCTCAGACTGCTCTGGTACCGATGAGTCTCTTGGTGCTGAGGCAATTGAAGTTGACTCCAAAATCTTGGTAGGTGCCGAATCTTTTTTGCCCTTTGGTGTTGAGGAACTATTTGGCACGGAAGGCTGCTTAGAAAGCTTTTTAGGTGGTTCTGAAGTGCTAGGAACCTAAGAAGGTCTCTTCTTGGAAGAAGAAGAAGATGATGATGATGAAGAATAACTGTCTTCCATTTTGGACCCAGAAATGGCCTCTTCAAAGTCACCTGTTAGTAGTCCTTTAAGAATAAGTTTATTTCTCTGTTTGGTGAGTGTTCTAGCAGAGAAACCATGGCATACTGAGCAGTCCTCCTGCAAGTACCTTTACCTAAACAGTAGACACACCACACATGCCCGTTCAAGTTGGGCATTTTTCTTTCACATTTCTGGCACCTTTTAAATCCCATGGTGCGCTTAGATGACTTGGCTGGGGATTCAGATTTATCCGCCATAATGAAAACCAACAAACACACACACACACACACACACACACACACACACACACACACACACACACACATACACACAAACACACACACACAGACACTCACAGAAAGGAAGTGCAGTGGAAGGTTTTTTTTTTTTTTTTAAACAAAGAAAAGGAAAGGAAATGGTCTTTTAAGAATACCTGCAACGGTACAAAGAAGTACCAACAATGGTACTGAGAAAGAACTTCCAACGGTAGTGAAAATAGAATGAGGAAGAGAGAGACACACAAACATGCAACTAGAATAGTGAGAGAAGCTGGTGTAGAAAAAGGACACTAGATACAGAAGGGAGATTTATAAAAGAGAAAAAAGGATATTTTTAGGAAAAAACTTGATTTAAGTATAAGCAAAAACTTGAGAGCAGTTGTACGCATCTGACACATGAAGCAGCAAATGAGATCTGAGGTAATTTTGACAGGACCATTATGGATAAAGCCTAGCACGGGAGTTTGGAAGGTGTGACCTAAAATAAAAGGCTGTGTCAGTTCCGAGGTTTGGAATTGAACCCACAGTCAAGGATTATGTGAAGACGGCCAACATTAGATCTCTAAAATTTGTTGAAGTCCTTTATAACAGTTGGCCAAGACATTCTTTTGAAGGCGAAGAGACAGTAATCCCTTTGCAGAGCATGCGGGTGCCCAAAAATGGGAAAGAGACAAGCTTGTTACGCACCTTTCTGATGTCAGAAAGGGGGTACCAAGGATTTATTACACACCCATAAGCACTGTTAAGACTGGATCTCATGCTGGGAAATGACAGCAGACTACTCCAGCCAGCAAAGGAGAATGGTAGATGAAAAGACAGCTTTTAAAACTGTTAGAGCATCACTCTGCCACACTTATGAACAGAAAATATGACAGAACAAAGTGTCTAACAGCTTTTAAAGTCATTAATCCTACAGACGGGTAATACTTTCCTGCATGCTGTCTAACAGTGCTAAGTGCTTTACTATCTCAAAACCTTTGAAAATTGACAGAAGACAGTGCTGGGTGGTAACGAACAGCAACAGAAAGTAAAATAGTTTTGAAAGCTGTTAGACACTTCAGTCTCTCTCATAGACTAAAAGTGATGTATAATAAAGCATATTAACAGCTGTCAAAGCATTCAATGTTCAGAGGGACATATCCTTCATGTCTGCTGGTTGTTTGACAGTGCTAAATTGTTTTAATGGCTTTTCAAAGGCTTTGAAAGCTGGTAAAACACTTCACGCTCCTATTCTTTTCTTTAATTTCTGTAATTGATAGTACATAGAGCAGACAAAGCTCCATACACTAGAGAGAAGTATAATCAGTAAGGTCCGTTCATAACCCTTCTTATGTGTCAACATGGATGCCAAGAAATTCACCTCTTGAGCATGGCACTCAATCTCTTTTCATCCATTCATCAAAGACATAATAAGTTGGTTATGATTAGAGATTCAGTCGTAACCCTCCATGCCACTGCTAGATTTAATAAGAACAGGACTTTCTTATTTCAGTTTTATTCTGTAGACTTTCTAAGGATTTTAATTATGTCTTGGTAAAGAAAGTGTTTCTACAAGATTAGATCTTATCCTCCCTTAATAAAATAATCAAAAATGCTTCTTTGTTCCTTAGATTATAAACTTTCAGTAGAAACAAAAGTTAGATAAATAATCTGGCTGAGTAATCTATGCTAGAGCAGAACTGTAAACTCAATGCATTAATGGCTAAATATTCTTGTGGATTAGTTTGGTAATGCTGGCCAAAGTGTTGTTTATTTACAAGTTTACTTTATTATGGATAATTAAAGTGGTAACTTCCAGCATGAGTAAAAATGAATTACCCACGAAAAGAAACTCTGGTCTATGTTTTTTTGTCACCATTACCATCAATGAATTCAAACTAATAAATAAATAAACAAACAAACAAACACATAAATAAATAAATAAATAACAGATGGTATTACATTTTCCACGTTATTTTAGACACACACACACACACACACACACACACACACACACACACACACACACACACACACACACACACACACACGTGTGCGTGTGTGTGTGTGTGGGTGTGTGTGTGTATAAAATGTGCCATATTTCATATAGTAAAACATAAAAAGTAATGCACAAAGTAAATCAAGCAGTGCTCCAAATAAATTCACCAAAAACAGTAATGGAACTGCACAAAAAGATGGCTAAGTCATGTAAAATATTTTTTAGAGAAACAGCAAGTTAAAAGACAAAATATATAATAATAAAACCAGTCAAATTAAAAGATGGTTAGTGCTTTCACATACCATGTGTATACTTCATCAGACCTAAGAAGCTGTGTTACAAAGTATCCTTAAAAATGCATTAAAATAGAGTAGGCAATGGCTGCCTATTTACATATACCTCTAGATTTTAGAACAGTCTTTAAAGGGAAAGTATTGTTAATACTATAGCCCTTGTCAGATTTGAGATTAAAATCCACCTTGTTTCTGAAACTTCAGTTAAATTTGTAATATCTCCAAACCACTTGTTGGGAAGTATAAACTGTATAACTTAGAAAGAAAATGAATGATTATTGTTATTTATTTCAATGTGTCTATAGAGCACATTAGAAAATATACCTCTTTTTATCTCACTAAGATGCTCTCTTGTACATTCTCTAAGACATTGATTAGTTTTCCTAACATAGTAGACTTGGCACACTTTACATTGTAAAGTGTGCCAAGTCTACTATGTTAGGAAAACTAATCGATGTCCTACATGTTGCTAAATAAATCAAATGCTTGTTCGAACAGGCAGCATAGAAATTAAAATCATAGATTTTACCAGTCTTGGGGTGTTTAAAAGTATTCCCATTTTCAATGTATGGACAACATGCACAGCTTCTACACTTAAAAGTCCCGATTCTTTGAGATATTCTCTGGCTTTCATTATTATGTTCATTACAGAGTACACTTCAGAATCTTCCTATTTTTAAATGTAAAGGATGCAGTATCCCCCACTAGTTGCCTGACCTTCTTTTAATTTGACTGGTTTTATTATTATATATTTTGTCTTTTAACTTGTCGTTTCTCTAATAAATATTTTACGTGCCTTAGCTGTGTTTTCATGCAGTTCTAGTTGCTGTTTTTGGCTATATTTCATAAAATCATTGTATGGCACTACACATTAGTTTTTCCCCCAGGTTAACTTGTATTATTATTATTATTATTTCTTAACTGTGACCATGTGATAAAGTTTATATTATATTTAATTATGTTTTTGAAGTTTATACATTTTATTGGCATTGATGAAAGTCACCATGAAAATCAATCTGTTTTTTTTTTAAACCTGCTGATCATGTTTTGTGTATGACCATGGTGAAGATGTATTCTTCTGTTTAATTACTGGATTTTATTTACTGAATATCTAATTAAGGCCATTTCATTGTGAGGTACTGGGCTACAATTGGTTATCTTAAAATATAAATTGCTTATAACCCTGCTGTTAACTCTTACTATTTTGTTACACCGTGGCACACTGAAATATGATGAGAAGTTATGACAGTCATACATGGATGAACATTTACAGGCAAGAAATATTCTGACTTAGTTACCAAAATATGACAGAAAATGATTCCTCATACTCTGAAAACAGCGGCAATCCAATTTTTTTTATTTGTATGGTGCATAGGATAATGATGAAGTGAATCTGTTTGGGATTTGTGGAGACTGGTTATGCAGGAGGCTGGTATGAATCCTAGAATCACTGTGGCTTCCTGAGAATCTCCATGTATTTCAAAAGAAATATGATTATGAAAGTGGTCATTCTCTGACTGCAGTCACGAACATGGGAACCAAGGAATCAAGTGTAACAATTACTATATTTTAGTGGTAAACTAAAGAAAGAAATCTGAGATGTGTTGTTAGGGGATATAGAACAAAATGGCAGTAAAATGATAATGGTATGTGTGAAGTACTGTTATAAGAATATGAGAGATCTAGTTTAGAACACTGTCCAGGTTAAGGGAAGAAAGCATGCATTTAATGAGTACATTGTTGCACAATGTAGTTTGCATTTAGTATGACATGGAAAGTTTATACAGAATAAGCAATAACTTTCTGTAATGCATGTGGCATGAACTGGAAGGAAGAGAGCTACTGCTTATAGTGTTTGTATTTAGACTTAGAATATTTGACCACAAACTGGTTTCTGCTACAAAGGTTATGCATTGTGTAATAGTAAAAAAATACTTACTAAGTAAACCCGCAGTCAAACAGGGCAGGTTAACAAAGTCACCAGATTATAGTGCTATAATAATGAGAGAGAGCAAGTACATGATTCATGCTAGCATGCATTTGCATACTGCCCTGCTAGGTCATATGTTACATAACATATATTTTTTTGTTTTTCTATCTCCTTTTCTTTGTTGCTAACCCAGTTTTCACTGTTTTATTTGGTGTTTGTTGATTTATTTCTATCACAGGTTCATAAGTTCACATAAGTTCACTAAGCTATCTGCCCGAAGGCATTTATAAGCCTAGCCGGAATGTGTTGGCTTTCACCGCTCCCTTAGATTAGATCCCTGTGCCTCTGTCCAGCAGAGCCATTGAAGTGATCCCCGGGGTAAACTTTCCATTTATGTTTCCATTTTCCACAGCATCTGCTATGGATGTGCCATTACTGTGGTCCAGTTCCCAACCCCCAAATTAGGCTCCGTCTGCTTCCAGGCCTGCCTTCCTATTGTGGTGCAGTGGGGGGGGGGGTGCAGGTTACATCTCCTGTGGCTTCTGGTGAATGTTTACCATAGGGAAGTACTATTGTTCTCTCCTATGATACCGGCAGGTGTGTATAATTTGTCAAGGTGTGGGTGTTGACGCTGTTCTGGCTGTACTGGCTGTGTAAAGAGGGTACCCATGTGTCTTCAATAGGTGAAGTCATGCCTGCCTCTGCCTTCACCACCTCTTTTGCATACCAGTGGGTGGGGTGGTCAGGCCAGAGTATTGACTAACATGTCCCTAGATCTATCACAGCAGTGTGGATAAATGGGGAGTTATACAAAAGTATCCCCTTTCCTCATGTTTCACTTCCTTGTATGTCACTTCCCTCTCAATTTGTTTTCCAGTCTTCCCATAACCAAAGTCATCCCTTTGTTTACATGTCAATAATTCCACTGTCATTGCCCCAGTATGTCAACACCTCTCAGACAGCCTTTGTGTTCTGTGTATATTTGTATGATCCTGCCTCCAAATCTGCCCTTTTTACCATTATAGGTTCATAGGTGTGTACTAGGCTAATGGCCCTGGAGTCTTTACAAGCCTAGCCCATAGGATTACCCTGGCATCGTGCCACCCGATCTTAGTTCCTAGTGCCTCTGTTGAGTAGAGTTACTGGAGTGATCCCCGAGGTGAATTTTCTATTTCCCATCCACTCATCAAGATTTCTCTAGAGGGCCAGTGGTGTGTTCTGCTTGACATGTATGGGAAGTCTATTCCATAGCATGGGCAGTCTCTGGGTTATGAACCTGTCCCTCCAGCATGTTCTGTTGATTGTGGTAATGAGGTTGAGGTCTCTGGAGCCTGTAGTGCGGAGGGATTGGGGTTTCTTTAGATGTAGCATTTCTAACAGAGCTGGGTCAGACATGGCTTTGTAAGTCAAGCTGAGATCGTCTCTAAGTAGGTGATATGAGACAGAGAATAGTTGGAGTTTTTGAGTCTGCCCATATAGGACAAGTGTTTAAGGCCTAGGATCATCTTTGTGAGGTACTTTTATGGCCTCTCCAGTTGTTGCAGGTATCTAGTGAGGTACATGCCAAATGGGGCATTGTACTCGATGACTGGCCTAATGAGGGAAGAGTAGAAGGAGGCAATGACCTCTTTCTTCCTGGATGCAAAACCCTTAGTAATGAGATGTGCCACATAGAAGGACTTTCTGACCATGGTAGCAACGTGCTGGTCAAAAGAGAGGTTGCTGTCAACCTGTGTTCCCAGATCTCTTATAACACCTTCTGTGTTCAGTGGACTACCATCAATGTAGTAATTCAAGGGAACTGGGTTTTTCCCAAGGGGGATGATGACACATTTTTTTGGAATTGAGCTTAAGGCCATGGTTCTGACACCAGTCATTGGCCTTATTGAAGCCTTTCTGATGGATGTCAACATCACTTGAGTTAATAATAGCTCCCAACTTGCATTTGTCTTCAAACTTTGTCCGCCAGAGTCCCTTCGTGTTGGTCTGGACTTCAGAGATGTAGATACCAAACAGGAGAGGACCCAGGACCGAACCCTGTGGGACTCCACTCATGACTGGTTGGCAGTCTGACTTGGAGTCAGCTACTTTCACACTGTGGGTTCTGTCTGTGAGCCAATTTGCAACCCACCTAGTGATATAGGGGTTGATGCCTAGCTTAGTGAGTTTTTCTATGATTCCTGAGTGGGGAATGGTATCAAAGGCATTTGCCAGATCAAGGTAGACTGTATGAACCACCTTGTCTTCATCCACATCTCTGGTGTCTGACTCAAAGAAGTTGACCAAGTTGAGCAGGCATGATCTACCCTTCACAAAACCAAACTGTGTAGACTCCAGTGTTTGGAGATTCCCTATATCCTTGTTTATTAGGTCCATGATGATGCATTCCATAGCTTTGCATATACATATCAGGCTAATGGGGTGATAATTCCTGGGGTCTGTAGTAGCTCCTCTTTTGTGAAGAGGGATGACTGTAGCAGTGCGCCATTTGGTAGGGACAAAGCCTGAAGTGAGGCTTTGATTGAACAGGGCCCACAGGTGAGGTGCCAGTTCACTCTGTAGTTCATGTAGAACACAGACAGGGATATTGCCAGGTCTCATAGAAGCTGTATTCTTGGGCTTGGACAGTGCTGTTTTAACCTGTGCAGCAGTAATACTAGGTGCCTGGCAATCTACTGGTATTGGGACTGGTCCTTTGGGGGGGGGGTAAAGTTAGCACTGAATCTGTCAGCCAGTATATTGGCAATATCTGTTGGCTTGGTATAGGAGGTATCATTGTGTAGTAGCTCAGAGCAAATCTGGGTATTGCTGTGGAGATTCTTTACATAACTATAGAAGGCCTTCTGGTTGTCTTTACTATCTGCTGCAATTCTGTTTTCATAGCTGGCTTTAGAGGATTTGATGATGGACCTCAACCTTTTGTTGAGGCTGATAAGGGAGTTTTTCCAGTCTTGGGACTTCGCCTTAGTCCGCATCTTTTTTTGAGGAGACCATCTTGATTCTATTGGGAATGGTGTGATCCATGCATTTGTGTACGTGTTCATACAGTGCATTGGTGTATGATTTGGTGGTCATGCAACTACTCTCCATTTGCATGGGTGCCGTGAAGTTAGCCATCTCTGTTTGGGACCTTTGTGGGTGGGTGGGGGGGGGGGATGTGGATTTCTAAGGTGATTAGTTTGTGGTTGGATCTAACCAGGGAGGAGTTGACTATTGGTGGTGAGCAATGGTTGCCCATGTTAGTAATAACCAGGTCAAGGATGTTGCTACCTCTAGTGGGGGTAAGAACGAGCTGGTCCAGAGCATTGGAATTAATGAATTCCAGAAAGCATCGGGCAAGTGTATTAGTACATGAGTAGTTTTCCCAGTTAATGGAGGGGTAGCTGAAGTTGCCCAGTATAAGAGTGTTAGTTTGGCCCCTAATATTCTCCAGGGTGCTTTTGAACGTGGGGTGTGCATCTTGGGACATGGCTGGGGACCTATAGCAGGTTATGACCTGAATTGCTATCTTACCCAATGTTAGCTGCACCTGAAGTGTCTCAGATGTGTTATTTTGGGCTACTAATCTGGAGGTGTGCGCATCCTTTATGAATATAGACACACCACCACCTTTGGAGCTTTGGTCCAAGCTCTGGGGCCGAAATTTGTGGAAAGAGTTATAGCCTGGTAGTGCAGGGGTGCTTTCTTCTGCCTTGAACCAGGTGTCTTTTACAGCACAAATATCGATGTTCTCCATTTTAAGGAGTGCTTCGAGTGAGTGAATTTTGAGATTCACACTTCTAGCGCTGAGCAGCCTGACTCTTAGATTGTATTTGTTTGTAGGTGTTAAGGTGGTAATTTGATCTTTGGAACACTGGCTAAAAAAGGCACAATAGGGATGGCAAGAACCTTGACCAGTATCTGGAAGCCCAGGGTGACAGAGTCAGGCCATCTCTGGCAAAGCATCGAGGTCTGTCAGTCATGTCATCCCAGGCAGACAGATACTGGATCCCCTTAGAATGACACCAGAAACTTCGCCAATTGTTGAGATCAATCATTTTCTGCTTGTACTGTGGTGTCTTTCTGGGTGATGAGAGGATGCTGCTCAGGGCTAGGGTCATACCCACCTGGGCTACATAATCCAAGAGCTCCTCCATGTCTCTTTTCATGTAGTCCAGGGAGGTACTTCTCAGGTCATTCATGCCCACATGTACAATGACAGAGTCATATATGTACCTGTTGTTGAGGGACCTGAGTGCATGCATTATATGGGGGATCTTTGCACCTGATAGGCAGCTGACTGTTATTTTCTCATTATTCAACCTAGTGAGTGGGACATCAGTGTGCCTCACTATTGAGTCACCTATGATTAGTGTGTTGGGCATGCTGTTTTGCCTTAGGGGCTTTGGTTGAGTGGTACACTGTTTAGGAGTGTTATGTATCTCTTGATTAGTGTTATGTTGTGGTTGAGTGCGTTTCTGCCTTTGAGTTCTTTGCTGTTTGGGTAGATTTTTATTGAGAGTCTCTGCGAAGGTGGGTGTGTGGTTTGTGTTTTTATGTGAAGGCAGTGCTGGTTTGTGTTCTGGAGGGCTATGTGTTCCATGTGATGTGGTGCAAGTGTTGACCTTCTCCTCTTGACCAGCTATTCCGGTCTTGACTGGAGAGTGCATGGCTTCCAATTTGTTTATATAAGTGCATCTCTCACAAGTCTGAGTATTAAAACAACAAGGATGACGTCTTAACCACCAAAATAAAATAATGCAACAGAGTGAGCGCTTTCAGGTTGTTAACCCTTCTTCAGACTTTGCATACATTCAGTAAAACAAGATTTTTTTAAATACCTTTATTATGAAACTGAGTATAATGAAGCTAGGTATATTATTGAATTGGGAGCAGACAGATTTCCAGGCATGAATGGAGTCATCCCTATTAAGCCCGCCCTGAAGAGGAGGTGGGTATAATGTTAGAGTTTGACTGGTTAATAGGTATTTTAAAAATCTTGTTTTACTGAATGTATGCAAAGTCTGAAGAAGGGCTAACAACCTGAAAGTGCTCACTCTGTTGCATTATTTTATTTTTCTTTTATTAAATTTGTTTTTTACTACAGTGTGGGGGCCCATCATCCTTGTTGTTTTACATTTTGTCGTTGTGGGTCTGGAACTTTGGTGTGGAAGGTTTTTTACTTTTTTTGTTTACAAGTCTGAGTGTTGAGAGGTAAGCAGAGAAGGTTGTCAGTGTACATA
Organism: Protopterus annectens; assembly: GCF_019279795.1. Taxonomy (NCBI): domain Eukaryota; kingdom Metazoa; phylum Chordata; order Ceratodontiformes; family Protopteridae; genus Protopterus; species Protopterus annectens. The sequence goes on along the minus strand of NC_056747.1, from coordinate 242,529,861 downwards.
AGGCAGTTGCTACATTGCCTCAGGATGCCCAAGTTCACCAGGTTAATAGGAGAAAGCACAGGGAACTGACCTTTAGACCTGCCTGGAGGGGTGGGCATTAATAAATACTAGAGCTGTTTCCTTGTAGAACGTTTAGTGCTGGTAGCACTTTTGTGTGCTACAATAATTGCTACAAGAATTCTGGTAAAGTGCTAAACTAATAAACTGGTAAAAGTGCAGGAGAGAAGAAAACTAGAAGATCTAAGGGAAACATTGAAGAGCAGACTTTCGCACTGCTCAAAAGCTTTCAAACAGTCCTGGATACAGCAAATCTGTATCTGGACTAGACTAGTTACAGGAATGGTGGGAAACAAGTGCAAACACAGGCTTTTAAACCAGAGAGTTAAAAAAGATGGAAATACTGCCCAAATAGTGAATAAACTGCAATTTCTGGGCCAGAAACCACTCCTGTTGTGGTAGATAGGCTACCTAGTGCTTACTACTCCCACTGATAAGCTAGAAGGCTTCCCTCCAATACAAAAAGGCTTGGGGAGCTCAGAAGCTTACCAACAGTCCTGGATACAGCAACTCTGCATCTGGACTAGACTAGTTACAGGAAAGGTGGGAAACAAGTGCAAACATGTGCTTTTAAACCAGAGAGTTGAAAGAGATGGAAAAACTGTCCAAATGGTCAATAAACTACAATTTCTAGGCCAAGAACCACTCCTCTTGTGGTAGATAGGCTGCCTAGTACTTACCACTCCCACTGATAAGCTAGCAGGCTTCTTTTCAACACAGAAAGGCCTGGGAGTATTAGAAGCTTACAAACAGTCCTGGATACGGCAAATCTGTACCTGGACTAGACTCATTACAGGAAAGGCAGAAACAAGTGCAAACATGGGCTTTTAAACCAGAAAGTTGAAAGAGATGGAAAAACTGCCCACACGGCCAATAAACTATAATTTCTGGGCCAGAAACCACTCCTCTTGTGGTAGATAGACTACTTGTGCTTACCACTCCCACTGATAAGCTAGGCTTCTCTCCAACACAGAAAGGCTTGGGGAGCTCAGAAGCTTACCAATAGTCCTGGATACAGAAATCTATATCTGGACTAGACTAGCTACAGGAAAGGTGGGAAATAAATGCAAATGCAGGCTTTTAAACCAGAAAGTTGAAAGAGATGGAAAAACTGCTCAAATGGCCAATAAACTACAATTTCTGGGCCAAAATCACACTCCTCTTGTGGTGGATAGGCTACCTAGTACTTACCACTCCTACTGATAAGCTAGAAGGCTTCCCTCCAACACAGAAAAGCTAGGGGGGCTCAGACACTTACCAACAGTCCTGGATACAGCAAATCTGTATCTGGGCTAGACTAATTATAGGAAAGGTGGGAAATAAACACAAACATGGGCTTCTAAACCAGAATGTTGAAAGAGATGGAAAAACTGCCCAAACGGCCAATAAACTACAATTTCTGGGCCAGTAACCACTCCTATTATGGTAGATATGCTACCTAGTGCTTACCATTCCCACAGATAAGCTAGGCTTCCCTCCAACAAAGAAAGGCTTGGGGGGCTCAGAAGCCTACCAACAGTCCTGGATACATAAAATCTATATCTGGACTAGACTAGTTACAGGAAAGATGGGAAATAAATGCAAATGCGGGCTTTTAAACCAGAAAGTTGAAAGAGATGGAAAAACTGCTCAAATGGTCAATAAACTACAATTTCTGGGCCAAAAACACACTCATCTTGTGGTGGATAGGTTACCTAGTACTTACCACTCCTACTGATAAGCTAGAAGGCTTCCCTCCAACACAGAAAGGCTAGGGGGGCTCAGAAGCTTACCAACAGTCCTGGATACAGCAAATCTGTATCTGGGCTAGATTAATTACAGGAAAGGCAGGAAATAAATGCAAACATGAGCTTTTAAACCAGAATGTTGAAAGAGATGGAAAAACTGCCGAAACGGCCAATAAACTACAATTTATGGGCCAGTAACCACTCCTCTTGTGGTAGATAGGCTACCTAGGGCTTACCATTCCCACTGATAAGCTAGGCTTCCCTCCAACACAGAAAGACTTGGGGGGTTCAGAAGCTTACCAACAGTCCTGGATACAGAAAATCTATATCTGGACTAGACTAGTTACAGGAGAGGCAGGAAACAAGCTTAGATTTTTTTTTTCAGAAAGTAGCTAAAACAGCACTAAAAACAATTCAAGTGCAGTGCAAGCTAGCACACTTGAGTGTGTAGCAGTATTAAAGCAAATACAGTTTAAATAAATGTAATTTATTCGAAATGTATTTTGAACTAAATTCAATTGTTGGTTTATTCAACTCTGAACAGTTAAAAAAGTGCCAAAAATATACTTATCAGCTGAGAAGCACACTCAGTCAGAACACAAGGACATTTTTTTTTGTTAGTAAAGTGCAAGGGGAGGAAGGAGGAGCAGACGATAATTCAAGGTTAAGAACCTAAGTGGGTTGACCTTCTCAAATGTTTTCTCTGTATTAGGTAGAATGAGCACTAAACTGGATGGAGTGTCCCAGATCAAATTTTCAGTAGGGGTGGGCAACTGTAAAGCCACCAACTATAACAAACACCATAGGAATAGGGTGGGTGGGAGTAAAAAAAATAGTTTCAGAAGATATTAGAGCCAAAAACAATGCCAGCAAATATATAACATAATTCAGTCAGCAAATATATAAAATAATTCAGTCAGGCAAAAATTAAGACAACTCAGAACTGTGAAAAGTTAAAGTGCCAGGAATTATACTTAGTGATATATTTCCAGATTGTTTGAGAGCATTCTTCAGTCAGAACACAAGGAGTTTCTAACAGTGTATGCAGGAATTTACAAACAGGGGCTATTTTAAATCAGCAAGCCTTGAGGCAATCAGATAACAAAAAAGTTGTTAGACCAATTTTATAAACTTTAACACCACCACAGAAATAGGGGTGGGGACTAGTTTCATAAGAGATCAGAAACAAAAAACAATGCCAGCAAATATATAAAATAATTCAATCAGCAAATATATGAAATAATTTAGTCAGGCAAAAATTAAGACAATGCAGAACTCTGAAAAGTTAAAAAGCCAAGAATTATACTTATCAGCAATATATTTCCAGATTGTCTGAGAGTACTCTTCAGTCAGAACACAAGGAGTCTAAAAGTCTAGCTGTGTAACCCAAATGTGACCCACAAATTTGATTTATAGGGGTGATTTACTGAATGTCTCTGTCCATCAGAGACATAGGAACCAGACCACAGATGAATTTCCAATTAATCCATTTGGTTAAAGGTGAGAATCAAATATTGTACATTGTGTTTGTGATGTAAACTCCTTAACCATTATGCCAGCCCCAGTATTGTTTTACCCTTACATCCTTTCCTATTTTCCCTTCTCCAGAAAAGTGGGAACCACCTGCAAAAAAAACCCAAAAAGCAAAACAAAACAAAACAAAAAAAAATAGTACACCCTGGCTCCCTCTCTAATTCTTATCTACTTTATTTCCTTGTATATGTTCCTTTGCTTACTGTGACCTTATTCCTACTTTCCTAAACACCCATTACTACCTTTCTAAAGGTTAAGAAATAGATATAGGTATTAACGTTGGCCCTTTAACATGAGCAGCACACTTGTTCTTGTAGTGTTGCTATATACAAAGTGCGCAAATGCTTAGGCACATGCCCGCTACTTGCTTGCCAGTTCTCTTTGCATCAGTCCTTACCATAAATGTAGGAATCTCTTTCTCTCTCTGCTGGGCCTGCCATTTCTATAGGTGGGTTTTCTAATTAGTGGTGGCTAGGGCTGCAAAATTCCAGCTAGCTAACTGCTACTTGCTTTGCTACAAGGTGTACCCACAGTAGTCTCAGCTTGACTTCAATAGGCATGTTTTTGAATCCCAAAGAATATCTGTATAAAATTATAAATTCATAATAACCTTTTCGTCCCATTCTGCAATGACTAAGATCACAAAATCTGGTGCTATTATAATGCCCATGATAATACTTACTCTTTTGACTGTAATAATTGCTATTAAATATAAATAAATTGTTCTTAAGAATTACATTTAATAATAAGGCAATCAACTCAGTGCTGTCTTTGTCCATTGTTTGCAGCACTCAGCTGTTTCTTAATTACTATTATCCCTTCATCATGCAGAAGGACTAAGTGTAGTGACTTTATATTGAGGGTGACAAACACAAAAGTTGACATTGTGTTAATGTTCTTTATCTTATTTAATAAGTAAAAAGAGTCTTTTATGTATGCTTCTGGTTTTGTACAATGAGGCTGTAGTTTTATAATGAAGCTCTAACAACTAGCTTAAATAATTGTGTTTTAACATCAAGGTGGGACGTAAATGCTTTATCTGCTTTTTGTACAGTGACTCATATCCCCTGGGATTCAGCAAGGCTTGCAGAAGCCGTAAGTCTGAAGTTTTGCAACTAAATAATGCAATAGATCAATTCACAGAATCACTCTACTGCATTTTTTTTGTGAAGAGGAAAATATTAACACCGTTATTTGATGGCATTCCCTGTTGACCCCTTGAGATGGTCACAGCTCACACCTTGACTGAAGGGATGGTTTGCGGAGCCTTAGCCATGTGTATATCTGTGTGGTAGCCCTGCTAGGTCTCTGTGTGTTTACGTTTCTCTGAGAGCCTGCATGAGAATGTGTGAGTAAATGGTTTCGTTAGTGTGAGTATATTTGTAAGTGCTTCCTTGTGACTGCATGTGTGCATGTATGTGTAAGTGTGTGTGGATTTGTATTCATGGGTAATATGAGTTTGTGTATGTATGTGTGCTTATGTTAGGAGGTGTCCATGATACTGACTGCATGAGAAAACAGTAGACCAGTCAGGTCTTACAGTACAGTATCTGATTCAGGGACATTGTAATTAGCTGCTACTGAAGTGTTTATTTTGCAGCTTTACCTTGTTTCTGAAATGGAGATTCTCACAATCGTACAGATTAGCAGACTTATGTTAACCAATTATTTCTAGTGGTGGGAATCCCAGGGAATACCAGGGACAGTTTTTTAACACATTAGTACAGTTGGTGAGAGCTTCTTTAATGAACACATTGGTGATCATGTGATTGCTTTTTAGAGTCTATAACGGATGTAGTAGTTTTCAGTTTAGTCTGATGAAGTCCTGCATTATAGGACAAAAACAGTCAAATAAAAAAGTGTTCCTGTGTAGTATACCTTCATTTTGTTATTCTTAATCCCTAGTTTTGGAGTTAGTATCTTGACTGAGAATGCTTTGGATGTATTATATTTATAAGTAAGAAAAAGTTTGCAGGTGCTGTAATGAAATAAACTATTCATCTACAAGGTATGCCCATCACTGGGACTATAATTCATATAGGATAGTAGATGAATACTAGGATAACTGTACTGAAAGGACATTATAAGCCTAGCCAATAACCCAAGGTGAGAATCAAACCCTGTATCTTTTGCCTATGTGGCAGAGACTTTAACCATTTTATATATATATATATATATATATATATATATATATATATATATATATATATATATATATATATATATATTGGTTTACTATCATATTTTTGAAAATGTTTTTTACGAATACTTATGTATACATCAACAACATTTGCAGTACTAGTGTACTAAAATAAGAACATGGTGGTTTTCTGTAATGTGGAAAGATTGTTGCTTCTATGCCTAAAGCAGAGGTAAAGGTAAGGAAAATGCTATATTTTTATCAGCAAAGAGAGGTGAAAGATGTTATTAGGAAAAATACGGATGTTTTCATGCATGACACCAAATCGATAAGTTATGATATGACTACTGAACCAGGGATGAAAGTGACGACCAAACCTTAAAGAATCCCAGAATCAAAATATGAATATATTGTACTGGAGGTCAAAAAGATATTGGCCCTGAGGGAGTTACTGAAGGATCTCATAATGAGAGGAATAGCCCAGTGTGCTGGTTCCTCCAAGCCAGATGTCAGCATCTGATTTTGTAATGATTTTAAAAGAGTAAATTTCTTTTTATACTTTGGCACCTACACCATACTATGGGTATATAAAACGAATGAGAAGCTTGGACCTACTAGGAGTTTCATGATTTTGGACCTGACATAGAGGTACTGCCAAGTGTCCCCAGAAAGGGCAAAAAAAATTTTTTTTAAAGCCTTATGGTACTTTCCAATACACATTTCTCCTGTTTCAGCTATTTGGATTATATGGGGCAATTACAATATTGCAGCAGTTAATGGACAAGCTTTTCTGGACACAGAGCCACGATACAGTTGAATACCTAGAGCACATGATCATCTATAGTCAGCATGGGGCTTCTCAGTTGCTCAGGGTTCATGCAGTACTCACTTCCCTTGGAGGAGACTGGGCTGATGGGTAATTCATCCAGCTGTGAAAAGGGCCTGGAAGAGACCTGGTATCTAAGGTACAGAGAGGGTAGAGACCTGATGAGCCAAAGGCAATCGCATCATTTAATTTAAAGCAAGTCCTTATAAACAAAACCAGTATAATCCAATGCAAAATACAAGACACAGATAAAGAAAAAAACATGAAAATTTTAAGATTTGATGGATCTACACCCTTATTGAGGTTGAAATATGCAAATGTTAAAATTACTAAGTCCCTAGATAGTCATGGACCAAGGGCAAATACCAAATGCATGAAACACACACCTCTGCAATACATATGCAGTATGTCAGTGTAATATGTAAAATAAATAATTTTAAGTAAATACCTCCACGACAAAATGTCAGTATACTAAGAAAAAAGAAAGACTATGTGCAAATGCTAACATACCTTCTTTCAATGAAATAGGAGCTCGACAGTCTTATTTTTCTAATGAAGGACTCCACTATGGGACTAACTTAAATATAATGAGCCTACAAGTGAAAAGTGTGAAGGCCTTCAAGATGGCTTTAACTAGTGACCTAGACCCTGATACAAGCCATCTTGGCCTGACTTATGTCAACATTGTATTCCACATTTTGTCACCCTTGCTGCCTTCTCACTGATCTGACAAAGGTCCGGTGGTCTAATCTTGTAAAATGGACTTAAAATATGGGCAGTGTATTTTGTGTTTTGAAACTGGACCTTTTTAAAGAGAGTTATGGTCACATCCAGTTTATGGCTGGAGTTCTTCATTGAGATGGACACAGCTTATCTCTGTTTTAATTGTACATTGTCAGTTCCATAACTTTGGCAATACATTGATTGTTTTAATTGTCTTCTGCTTGTTTTCCCTGATCATTGTTTTCAGTATTTTATTGTGCTGTGCTTAGATATAAATACATAAATAATCCTGAATATGAGTATAGGTCTGGGTGACTTTCTGTCTCAAATTCTCAGGGATGCTCCTTTACAGAGAGGGTTTGCTTGCGTCATTTGTGCCTTGGATGACTCTTCTACTTTCTTCTTAGACAGACCCTCTGACTCATTCCAGATCATTATCTTCTGCAATGGTTCATCCAGCACTAGGAGAGGAAGTCACAGATTAGCTAGTGATACTTGATTTTGCAGACCTTTGACCACAGGCAAGCTCACTGAACTGGATTGGTCCATGGCAATGCCTTATCCCATCTCTCAACCTTTGCCTCTTCTAATTTTCAGACCACAATCTTTTTGTTGCTGGGAGCATGCAGCATGGGGATGGGGTGTGGGGGTATGTGGCAGATGCTGAGACACTAGAGTACTTGGAATGACCCTGGATCAAAAGGTCAAGGAACTGAATCTGCCTTACTGGAACCTAAAGGGTAATGCTTGAGGGTTCCTTGCCTGCTTGAGCTGTAAAAGTACTGTTGTAGAAACCATTAAAACAGTACTGGAACTGACTGAATCAGTGTAACCTTTTGTGAAATATAAGCTTTTGTGTGAGATTGGAACATATTCAGAATGACTTTTGTGAGGCTGAGGAAGTACAGTAAAATGGGAAAGACACTGGGTTCAAATAACTTGAAGTTGCTGTTACCCTTAGAACAGAGAGATACAGTGTTTTAAGCTCTGTGTGAGAGACTTTTGTAAAGAATTAACCAAGCCAAAGTCTGAAGGAACTGAAGTAAGTCGAAATGCTTCAGTGGCTGTAGGAACTCTGGACTGAAGTGCTTTCAAGTTACTTTGGATCTAAGCTTTTCAAGGAGTGAAACGACTTTTACATTAATATACATATATAATGAAAAAAATAGTGTCCTTGAAATAAAGGTGTTCTGAAAAATAAAAGACACTGTTAACCTCAGGACAAAGGTGTAAGCCTTTTCTGTGGCTTACATGAGACAGTGTTCAGAGAGTAGAAAATTTGAACAGAATTGCAGAAATGATTGCCTTATGAATGAGAGATTTAAAGCCTACTGTCTCTGTGCCCCTCATCAGAAAATATTGCAGCACAAACTTGCTTTCAGTTTGGGGATAAGTTGTCTATTGTTTTAGACAAATCATGTAAGGGAATACTATCCCTTATCACCTCACCTCCACAGATAACCTTAAAATATTACCTATTGATCTTTGGATGGCAGAAACCAAGTAGCATAATGATTATCCTTGTCTTAAGCTTGAAGGGAGAAACATTTTTCTTTTTATTTTGTTTCTCTTTGGATCATTCCCTCCAAGAATCCAGAGTCAGTGCTGAAACAATATCACTAACATCATTACTATCAATTAAAATAATGAGTTCACAGAAGTACATACCTCTCAACCTCTTAGAGCAAGAAATCCGGACAAAGCCATAAATAAAAGTGGGACAAAGGCCGAAAAATAGGGACAATTTTTAAATATTGCTCTTACAAACTTAGAAAGTTAATAGGATAACAAGTTTTACATTAACATTGATTTTCTTAATGGTATGAAGTCTGAAACTCAAATGTCTGTCATTATTTTTTTAATTTTAATCTTTAATGCTTTGCTGGTAATTGGCCAGAAACCCACACATTTTTGAAAGAGACCAAAAATATGAGGCAAAAATCTGGACATTCTGTGAAAATCTGTACATTTGAGAGGTAAGCAGAAGTAGTTTAGTAACACTGAGTTTGTCCAAACCAACTCTCTGAAATATTGCATTTCCAGGAATCATGTGCTGGGTTTCCAAAAAGTGTTTAATATATGGATTGTGTCTTCTCTGTCTAAATGTAGTGCATGGCTACACTTTGCCTACCTGATTACAGAGATATTCTGCTTACTTTTGTGTAAAATTCAAAATTATCACAGAAACATGCTTTCACACATCCATGTCTGGTGAACTGAATTTTCAGCTACTGAGTTTGGCAAACAAACTGATCATCTTAGTACCATATGCATACCATCTTCTTCTTTCGGCTTTTCCCGGTTAGGGGTTGCCACAGAGAATCATCTGTCTGGTCATGATTGGCAGTGGAGTTTTATGGTGTTGAGTTGCCAGCCCAGCACCCAACCTTCCACAGAAGGCACATACACACATGCACTCATGCTTAGGGCCAATTTAGAGTGTTCAATCCACCTACAGTATGTCTTTGGGATGTGGGAGAAACTGGAGCACCCGGAGGAACCCAACACGACCACAGGCAGGACATGCAGACTCCGCACTGAAGACACCCCAGCCGAGGATCAAATCAGAGAACCTCTTGCTGTGAGGCAGCAATGCTAAGCACTGCACCACCGTGGCTGCATACCATACTTCCAAAAAAAAAAAAAAAAAACAAAGTGAAAACAAAGCTTCATTGTTTGAGGAAGCAAGGTGGGCCACTGAAGGGGGACATAAAGAAATATTATTTTCAGAAAGAGTGTTGGATGATTAGAAAAGCTTTGCTGACTAAATAGTAGAGTCCTAAACAGTGACTAAGTTCAAGAATGTATGGGTCAGGCATAAGGCCACCCTAAAGAAGATTGAGTGTATGGGCAAGGAAGCTGTTAAGTAAGTTGGCCCTACATCACATCCAATAAAAAGGGCAGATTAGTTTGGTCATGTGGTCTTTAGATGTTTTCAGAATTTATATTTGTATCTAAATCTTTCACATTACTAACCCTTAAGTCAGGGACAGATAGCTGCATTATTGTTATCCTACGAACTTGAAATGCGCAGGAAGTGTAATGCATAAATTTTAACTAGAATATTATATAGATTCAGCATACCTCACTAATGCTTTCAAGTCACAGCTATTCTTCAGTGTTATGACAATGTTCAGTAATCAAGCTACTTTGTGAAGGAAGAGAAAATGACACATTAAAATAACCATGCTGTGTCATTTCTTAGAAGGTACACCAAAGCTGTGGGTTTCCTTTGTGAGACAGCAGTCTAATATAGCTTTGTACTGCTGCCGAGGTTACATTTGCAGTTAGGAAACAAGTTATATTGCTACATCTGGTCACAGTTGCAAAGACCACAGTTATATTCACAGCTACTGAACAGCTGAGACATGATACTTTATTTATTTTTAGTCTTAGGTAAGGATTTTAGTGAACTGTAGAATTTAGTAATACAAAGTCTACATATTGTTTCAGCACAAAATGTCATTGGTTGTTGCACTCATTGCGATGCTTCTCAGATAGGGAATCAAACCTGGATAACACAGTATGTTCCTTCCATGAAGTATTCAAAGCTATTGTACTGTTGTCACCAGACCTCTGACGTTTGGATGAATATGGAGAGAAGGTATATATTACTTTGCTTGAAATGAAATGATATCACACTCCTTGTGCACTAAATGTCCTGATGTTGTTGTTACAAAAAAGAACAAATACCATTTCCTGGCAAAATGGATTGCAGCACAACCAGTTTTAGACTCCCACTTTCTTCAGCTCTCCACACATAGTCAGAAATGCTTACACCTGTCCCTAAGGCCACCACTGCTGGTCTTTCTCCCTGTTTGAAGAAATCTCACTTTTGTGTTCTGGTGTTAAGTGCACACACACACACACACACACACACACACACACACACACACACACACACACACACACACACACACACACACACACACACACACTTTACTGCTTTCTTATTCTTAAGAATGCTTGCTTGCAGTCTCTGTGATTTAGTTTTTAACTAATTTTAAATTTCCTATTTAGTCTTCTCCTTGCCATGGAAATGCCTACCTGCTTGATCAGGTCCTTCCCCTTCCATTTCTGCTGACAAGAAGGATAACGCTTCCCAAGCTGCAAAATCCTTTACTAATGCACTCTACGGGCACCTACAAGAATGTGTGGATCGTGCTATCCTAAGCAAAACCAAGACTCACTCCTCCAAGAAAAGGAAACCAGTCTGGTGGACCCCTGCCATAAACAAGCTACACAATAGAAGGAGGAAACTAGTACAGAAAAGAGTAAAATCCCAAGAAGGGAAGACATCCCTGATCAGTATCTGCAAGAAACTACAATCCCTCATAAAATCATCCAAGGCTAGCTTCGAAAGAAAAATTGCCAAGGACTCCAAAGATAACCACAAGGCATTCTTTAGCTATGTCAAGAATCTAAGTGGCAATTCTCAGATCTGCTCAGAGTTAGTGCAGAATGGCACAAAATACACTGAACTCACTGATATTGCCAACATCCTGGCAGACATGTTTAGTGCAAACTTCACTCACCTCTCACCCCCAAAAGGGCCCATAAGCATACCAGAAGAATGTAGTGCCCCTGAAATCACAGACACTTAGGTTAAAACAACCCTCTACAAAGCCAAAAACACAGCATTAATGGGACCGGATGGTGTTCCAGGCTGCATCCTACACGGGCTCAAGATGAACTAACTCCTCACCTAAACACACTGTTCAAACTCAGCCTCTCCACATGCTATGTGCCCATAGAGTGGCGCACAGCAATGGTTAATCCACTCTACAAAGGTGGAGCCATGACAGAACCCTGAAACTATCACCCTATAAGCCTGACTAGCTTGGTCTGCAAGGCTATGGAGCGCATCATCATGGATTTCATTAACAGAGACATTAGGAACCTCCAAACACTGGACCCTATCCAGTTTGGCATTGTTAAGGGCAGATCATGCCTCCTAAACTTGGTGGACTTCTTTGAGACAGTTACCAAGGCTATAGACAAGGGAAAGGTGGTCCACACAGCCTACATAGACCTCGCAAAGGCCTTCGACACCATTCCCCATTCTGGTATTATAGACAAGCTCAACAGCCTGAACATATGCCACGAGATGGGTTGCCAACTGGCTCACAGACAGAACCCACATGGTAAGAGTTGTGGGAGCTAGGTCTGACTCTAAACCGGTTAGAAGTGTCATTCCCCAGGGCTCAGTCCTAGGACCCCTCCTGTTCAGCATATACTTCTCAGAGGTACAGGCAAGCACAGGAGGACTATGGCTGACCAAGTTCGCAGATGACTGAAAACTAGGGACTATAATTGACTCACCGGCTGACATAGACATCCTCCAAAAGGGTCTCACTGAGACAGATGCCTGGTGTTAAAACCATGGCCTCAAGCTAAATGCCAAAAAGTGCATAGTCATCCTCTTTGGAAAAAACAAAGTACCCACAAACTACCACATAGGTGGTAGCCCCCAAATATGGAAGACGTAATAAGGGATCTGGGGACCCAAGTAGATAGTAATCTCTCCTTTGATAATCACATTGCCAAAGTGGTTAGAAAATCCTTCTATGTGGCCCACCTAATCACAAAAGGGTTTGCATCCAGATCAAAAGAGGTCATTGTGCCTTTCTATGCATCACTCATCAGATCCATTATAGAGTACAACGCTCCATTTGGGATGTACCTTACAAGACGCCTGCAACAGCTGGAAAGACCACAGAAGTACCTCACCAGGAGGATCATTGGCTTCAAATAGATGCCCTATGCAACTCGACTAAAGAAACTCCAGCTGTACTCAGTTGCATACCGCCTACTCAGAGGTGATCTCTGCCTGACATACAAGGCCATGTCCAACCCAGAATTGATGGACATGCTCCACTTAAAGAAAACCATATACCCTCGAGCCACAAGCTCTAGAGATCTAAACCTCACCACAACAATAAATAGGATGTGCTGGAGGGATAGATTCCTGTCCCAGAGACTTCCCATGCTCTGGAACAAGATTCCAATCTACATTAGGCAAAGCTCCTCACTAACACTCTTCAAGAGAAACCTTGACGAGTGGATGGGAAACAGAAATTTTACCCCGGGGATCACTTCAGTGGCTCTGCTGGACAGAGGCACAGGGAACTAATCTAAGGGGGTGGCGAAAGCCAACATATTCCGGCTAGGCTTATAAATGCCTTTGGGCAGATAGCCTAGTACCTACCTATGAACCTATAAGAGATCCTGCCACAGTTTCCAGGCTCTGCTGCTACCTTTGGGCATTCCTTTCTTTCCATGGGAGTATCTTTCTACTCATTTGCACCCTGACCCAAGCTAATGTTTTCTAAAGATTCTGTCAGCCAGTATGATGTGCGTCCAGACTCCCCTGTACAGTGCACTCTTATACACTCCAGGGCCAGTAAACACTGCCTAAGTGGTCAAATCTGTCTTCCCTAACTCTTGATGCATTAGAGTGATACCTCTTATAACTGATGGCAGTAATCTATGCTTGAAAACGTCATTCGGACAGACAGCTGATCTAGGGTGGTGGTGGTGGTGGGGGAACTGGGAAATGAGCAGTTGCTAGCAAGATGCCTTTAGTGAGGGAGTGGGTTTGTGATTTGCACTGCCTGAACTGGTAGAGACCAGAGAGATTGCAACAGGCATGGAAACAAAGATGAGTAGGCATTCGTGTGGAAGAATGCATGTGCTTCATGCATTTCTATCACTGCAGAACATGCATCAGAAATATACAGGTCTAATGGGTAGGCCATAAAAAGAAAACTCAGCCCATGCTATGTGACGGCCTTGATGGAACTGCCATCAAGCCTTCACTCTGCACAGAAATTCCCATGACCTGACCTCAGCAGATAAGCAAGTAAGTGAAGCCAAAAGATTTTATAAAGTCATACATCTCTCATCAGAGACATCCCTACTTATCTGTCTTGAAAGTCCTAGTAACATGATCTGGGCCAGTCAAAATAAAATGCAAATGCACAGGCACACAGGCACATCCATACTTATACACAAGCATGTGTGTGTGTGTGTGTGTGTGTGTGTGTGTGTGTGTGTGTATGTATGTCAAGAGTCAAGAGTCAAAGAAAACTTTATTGTCATTCAGATACACACACACACACACACACACACACACACACACACACACACACACACACACACACACACACACACACACATATAGATATAGATATTAGATACACACACACAACACACACACTTTTGTGTGTGTGTGTGTGTGTGTGTGTGTGTGTGTGTATATATATATATATATATATATATATATATATATATATATATATATATATATATATATATATATACTATCAAATAGTAGCTTATATAAGCCTAGCCAAAAAGTTCCTTGGCTTTCACCACCCAAGAAAGTTATTTTCCTGCGCCCCATGTCTAGCAGAGCCACAGAAGTGATCCCAGGGGTGAATTTCCTATTTCCCATGCAATTGTCGAGATTTTTCTTAAAGAGGGCTAATGAGGAGCTTCAGTTGACATGAATGGGTAGTCTGTTTCAGAGCATGGGAAGTCTCTGGGATAGGAATCTATCCCTCTAGTTTGTTCTGTTTATTGTGGTGGCAAGGTTTATGTCCCTGGAGCGTGTGGCTCAGAGGGATTGAGGTTTCTTTAAGTGTAGCATGTCCAACAGATTTGGGTTTGACATGGCTTAGCAGAAGTCACCTCTGAGTAGGCGATAAGCGACGGAGTAGAGCTTGAGTTTTTTAATTTTTGAGACAGTCTGCGTATGGCATCTGTTTGAGGCTGGTAATCCTTTTAGTGAGGTATTTATGTGGCCTTTCTAGTTGTTGTAGATGTCTTGCAAGGTAAAAGCCAAATGGGAGTTGTACTTTATAATGGGTCTGATGAGGGATGAGTAGAGAGGAACAATGACCTCTTTTTTTCAGGAGGTGAACCCCTTTGTGATGAGATGTGCAACGTAGAAGGATTTCCTGACTACTGTGGAGATGTGCTTATCAAAGGAGAGACTACTGTCCACCTGTCTCATCACACTTTTGATGTTTAGTAGGCTACTGCCTATGTGGTAGTTCATAGGTACAAAGGGGATGACAATGCACTTCTTGGCATTCAGCTTGAAGCCATGACTTTGACACCAAGCATCAGTCTCAGTGAGGCCCCTTTGTAGAATGTCCACATCATTAGGCGATTCTGTTTTGACACCTAGTTTGCAGTCATCTGCAAACTTCATTAGCCAAAGACCTGCTGTATTAGCCTGGACTTCTGATAAGTAGATGCCAAACAGGAGAGGACCCAGGACTGAACCCTGTGGCACTCCACTTGTCACTGATCTGAAGTTGGATTTGGAGTTGGCTACTTTCACTGTGTGGGTTCTGTCAGTGAGCCAGTTGGCCACCCATCTTCTGACATAGGGATTTATGACCAGTCTAGTGAGTTTATCTATAATTCCAGAGTGGGGGATGGTGTTGAAAGCCTTGCCAAGGTCAAGATAGGCTGTGTGCACTACCTTACCCTCGTCTATGGCTCTGGTGACTGCTTCAAAGAAGTCATCAGGTTTAGGAGACATGACCTACCTTTTTCAACTAAAAATGAGTGAGGACAGAGTTTGGAGGTTACCTATGGCCTTGTTTATAAGCTCCAAGATTATACATTCCATGGCCTTGCAGACCAGGCTCGTCAGGCTAATGGGGTGGTTGTTCCCAGGGTCCATGGTGATGCCCCCTTTGTGGAGTGGCATAAACGTCGCTGTGCTCATTCAGTAGGCATAAAGCCTGAAGTGAAGCTATGGTTGAACATAGTACTTAGGTGTGGTGCCAGTTCGTTCTGTAGTTCATGTAGAACGCAGCCTGGGATGTTGTCAGGTCCCATGGATGCTGTGTTCTTGGCTTTGGAGAGTGCGGTCTTTACTTGTGCAGCTGTGATTACAGGGGCTTTGCATTCTTCCAGTATAGTGATGGGCCCTTTGGGGGGTGAGGCGAGGTGAAGTTTGCACTGAACCTATCTGCCAGGATGTTGGCAATATCAGTTGGTTCTGTATATCTAGTGCCATTGTGCTGTAGCTCAGAGCAGATCTGAGTGCCGCCATTGAGATTCTTGACATGGCTGTAGAATACTTTGTGGTTGTCTTTAGAATCAGTGGCAATTTTATTTCATAACTAGCTTTGGAGGATTTTATGAGGGATCTCAGCTTCTTACTGAGGCTGACCAGGGAGTTCCTGCACTCAGGGGATTTTACTCTTTTTTTGCAACAGCTTCTTCCTTCTGTTGTAGAGTTTGTTTACAGCAGGGGACCACCAGATTGGCTTCCTTTTTTTGGAGGATTGCATCTTGGTTCTGTTGGGGATGGCACAATCCATGCACTCGTGTATGTGCTTATACAGTGCATTTGTATAGGATTCAGCAGTCATACCTCTATTTTCCATATGGATGGGTGTCGTGAAGCTTGCCATTTCTGTCTTAAGAAGCATGAAGTTGGCATTGGAGAAGTCTTTTACGGTGGTTTCCTTAATGGGCAGTGGGGCGGGATATTGATGTCTAGGGTGATTAGCTTGTGGTTGGATCTGACCAGTGAGGAATTGACCTCTGGCATGGAACATCAGTTGCCCATATTAGTAATGACCAGGTCCAGGATATTGCTGCTCCTGGTGGGGGTATGGACAAGCTGATCCAGGGTTTTGGAATTTATAAATTCCAGAAAGCGTTGAGCAAATGAGTTAGTACAAGAGTAGTTTTCCCAGTTGATGGTGGGGTAGTTGAAATCACCCATTACTAGGGTATTGGGCTGTAGCTTAATATTACCCAGTATATCAAGAAACGTGGAGTGAGCATCCTAGGGCATGGCGGGGGATCTGTAACAAGCTACAGCCTGGATTGCAGTCTTGCCCAGTGTTAGTTCCACTTGGATGATTTCAGATGCATCATGTTGAGCAACTAGCCAGGAGGTGTGGATATCCTTAATGAATATGGACACACCTCCTCCTTTAGTGTTTTGGTCCAGGTTAGGTGGCCGAAAGGTGTGGTATGAGTTATAGCCTGGTAAGGCAAGAGTGCTCTCTGGAGCCTTGAACCAGGTCTCCGTCAGTGCACAGATGTTGATGTTCTCCTTTTCAAGGAGCGCCTTGAGTGAGTGCATTTTGAGGTTTAGACTTCTAGCATTGAGTAGCATTACCCTCAGATTTTGATTGCTTATACCTGCTATGGTGGTGAGTTTGTCATTTGAACCTTGCCTAAAAAAGGCACTATAGGGGTGGCAAGAGCCTTAGCCAGTATCGGGAATCCCAGTGGCGAGAGGTGCAGGCCATCTCTGACAAAGCATCATGATCTGTCTATCATGCCATCCCAGGCAGACAGACACTGGATCCTCTTAGAATGACACCAGATGCTTAGCTAATTGTTTAAGTCAATCATTTTGTCCTTGTATTGTGGTATCACTCTGGGTGATGGCAGGATGCTACTCAGGGCAAGGGACATACCTGCCTGGGCTACATGATCCGAGAGCTCCTCCATATGTCTTTTCATGTAGTTCAAGGAGGTATGTCTCAGGTCATTCACACCAGCATGGACAATGACAGAGTCATATTTGTACTTGTTGTGCAGTGACCTGAGTGCTTGCATTATGTGGCAGATCCTGGCACCTGACAGGCAGGTGACAGTAACTTTCTCCTTGTTTAGCCTGGTGAGTGGGACAGCAGTGTGCCTGACTATAGAGTCACCTATGACTAGTGTTTTGGGTACATTGTTTTGCCTTATGGGCTGAGGTTGAGTGGCAGACTGATTGTGTGGGCTATGTGTCATTTGGGTAGTGTTGTGGGTGGTGGTTGCTTGCATTTCAGCTTTGGAAGTCTCCGTTGTTTGGGCAGATTTTTATTGAGAGCCTCCATGAATGTAGGTATGTGTTTTGCACCCACCAAGAGGAGAAAACACTGAGAGAAGAAAGGAGCCACTTTTGAGATTTTAAGTATTTTTCCTCTGTTTATTTGCTAAGTTTTTCTGCATAGCCGCCTATTTTGAGCATTTTCTGGCTTGTTAAACTTGATTTCTGCATTAGTAACTGTATTTAGAGCACAACCTAGAGCTGTTTACTGAATTTCCGTTTGCACTTATTTTTAAAATCGTTTTTTTCTCAAAACTTGCATTTTATCTGTCTTTGGCCTAGCACTCTTGTGTGGGGTCATTTACTGCACTGTTATAACTTGTTGATACTTGTGAACCTCTGCTATCTCTGAAAAAACAAAAACAAAAAATCTTGCTTTTTTCCCACTTTTCTGAGATTTAAAATAGTTCAGTTACAGGCTTGCTGTTCTTGAACTGTTTGTAAGTTTCTTGGAGGCCATTTTTTGCTTGGGCTAAAGGGAAGTCTCTCTGTTGATCAGTGGCAGTGAAAAACATTGAGCAGCCTGCCTGCCCCTGTGGGAGTGGTTACTGACTTGAAGCTGTAGTTTTATTGGCCATTTTGGGTCAATTCCAAATTCCTTCATCTTCCTCTCTTAAAACCCTCTTTTGCGCAGTTTTGTGCGTTTTTGTGCATAGCGCAATAGCGGGCAGCGCCGCCTAATTGGGTTTAAACTACTCCTGGCTCCACAAAGTCTGCTCTTCACTTTTTCCCTTAGAACTGCTCTATCTCTCAATTTAAACACCATATTCTCATTCTAAGGCCCTTCACTGGTCCAATTAAGTAATCCTACAAGTTAGCACTATTAAACCATAAGCACTACTTACTCTTATACTCTCTACGATTACCCTGTCCTCTATTGGTCCGTCTTAAATTCAGTTTCCCTATATTACTCTAGCATGTCCAAAGGTCAGTCAATGGTTTCCTCTCCAGTCCAGCTGGTGAATCTGGGAATTTTGAGGCAATGTTACAACTGTCTCATGTACACGGACAACCCTCTCCTCCTCCAAACAGGTTCAAATATATGTGAGAGATGCAACTATTTAGCCAAACTGGAGGCTGAGCTCTCTCATCTCAAAACTGGTGTAACCAGTCAGGAGGAGAAGGTAACCTCACACAACACAATTCCAGTATCACATAGTCCCACCACATCAGCGAATCAAACACATAAATACACAAAAACATACTCGGAGGCTCTAAATAAAAATCTACCTAAGCAACAGAGACCTCCAAAGCAGACATCCAAGCAAACGCTACCTCAAAACAAAACACGCACAACACATAACCCACAAAGTCAGTGTGCCAAGCAGCCACAGCCCTTAAGGCTGAATAACACACCTGATACTCTTGTAATAGGTGACTCTATTGTCAGACACACTGACGTCCCGCTCACCAGGCTGAATAAAGAGAAGGTCACGGTGAGCTGCCTGTCTGGTGCTAGGATCCGCCACATAACGCAAGCACTCAGGTCACTCTAAAGCAAATACAAATATGACTCAGTCATTGTACATGCTGGTGTGAATGACCTGAGATGTACCTCCCTGGACTACATGAAAAGAGACATAGAGGAGCTCTCTGATCATGTAGCCCAGGCTGGTATGACCCTGACCTTGAGCAGCATCTTACCCTCACCTAGAATGATGCCACAGTACAAAGACAAAATGATCGATTTTAACAATTGGCTAAAATTTTGGTGTCATTCAAAGGGGATCCAGTGTCTGTCAGCCTGGGATGACATGCTCGACAAGCCATGTTGCTTCGCTAGGGACGGCTTGCACCTGTCACCACTGGGCTTTCAGATATTGGCAAAGGCTCTTGCCACCCCCATAGCGACTTTTTTAGGCAAGGCTCAAAAGTCAAAACCACCCCCATAGACAGCACAAGGAACAAGAAACTAAGGGTAATGCTGCTTAACGCCAGAAGTCTTAACCTCAAGATGCACACACTCAAAGCTCTCCTCAGTATGGAGAACATCGATATCTGTGCAGTGACAGAAACCTGGTTCAAGGCTCCAGAGAGCACGCCAGCACTACCAGGCTTTACCTCATATCATGCTTTTTGGCCCCAATACCCGGACCGAATCACAAAAGGAGGGGGAGTTTCCATATTTATCAAGGATATCCACACCTCCAGGTTAGTGGCATTGCACGAAATATCGGAGACCATCCATGTGCAACTAACAGTGGGCAAGACTGCTTTTCAGTTTATAGCATCCTACAGACCACCCTCTCAAAGTCAGGAATCCAACTCGGCTTTCCTGAAAACATTGGAGAACATGAAGATCTCTCCGAACACCATTATATTGGGTGACTTCAACTACCCAAACATTGACTGGGAGCACTACTCAAGCCCCAGCATCTTAGCCCAAAGGTTCCTCAAAATTATAAACTCAAATGCTTTGGAACAACTAGTCAACACTCCCACAAGAGGGGACAACATACTAGACCTGATCATTACCAACATGGGGACTCTATGCTCCACACCAGAAGTATATCCCTCATTGGTAAGATCAGACCATAAATTAATTTCACTGGATGTCCACATCCCGACCCCACCCCCAGCCCAGAAAACCACAGTGAAAAACTTCTCAAAAGTGAACTTCTCACTTCTCAAAACCGAAGTGGAATCCTTCAAGGCCCCAGAGCCAGTGGAAACTACGGCCCAAACTGCAGAATCCTATATAAACGCATTCTACGGACATCTCCAGGAATGCATGGATCATGCTATCCCAAACAAAACCAAGACCCAATCATCCAACGGCAGGCGTCCAGTCTGGTGGACCCCTGCCATAAATAAACTGTACAACAGAAGGAGGAAGCTACTACATGACAGAGCAAAATCCCTAATAGGGAAGGCATCTCTGATCAGTACTAGCAAAAAATTATGATCCCTCATAAAATCCTCCAAGGCCAGCTTCAAGAGAAACATTGCACAGGACACCAAAGACAATCATAAGGCTTTTTTCAGTTATGTTAGGAACCTGGGATGCAACTCCCAGACTTGTTCTGAGTTGATTCTAAATGACAAAAAATACAGTGAACCCACAGACATCACCAATATCCTGGCAGACAGGTTCAGTGCAAACTTCTCCACACCTCCCCCCCAAAAGAGCAAGTATCTATCCCGGCAGAGGGCTGCCTCCCAAACATCTCTGATGCTCAGGTGAAGGCTGCCCTCTCCAAAGCAAAAAACACTGCTTCCATGGGACCAGATGGCGTCCCAGGTTGCATCCTACATGAACTCCAAGAGGAACTAATCCCTCAAATAAAACAGCTATACAATCTCAGCCTCACTACAGGATATGTGCCCACAGAATGGTGTACAGCAACAGTGGTCCCACTCCACAAAGGTGGAGCCTCTACGGACCCTGGAATCTATCGCCCCATAAGCCTGACTAGCTTAGTCTGCAAGGCTATGGAGAGGATCATCATGGAGCTCATAAACAAAGACATTGGGGACCTACAGACACTAGATCCTACCTAGTTCAGCTTTGTCAAGGGCAGATCCTGCCTTTTGAACCTGGTTGACTTCTTCGAAACAGTCACCAAAGCCATAGATGAAGGGAAGGTAGTCCACACAGCCTATCTGGACCTTGCAAAGGCATTTGACACAATACCCCACTCGGGCATCATAGATAAGCTATCCAGCTTAAATATAAACCCCTATGTCACAAGATGGGTTGCAAACTGGCTCAAAGACAGAACACACAGAGTGAGAGTTGCTGGAGCCATGTCAGACTCGAAACCGGTCACAAGTGGTGTCCCACAGGGTTCTATCCTGGGACCACTCTTGTTCAGTATATACTTTTCCGAGGTACAGGCAAACATGGGAGGACTATGGCTCACCAAGTTCCCAGATGACTGCAAACTGGGCGCCATAATCGACTATCCAGCTGACACAAACATCCTTCAAAAAGGTCTCACAGAGACAGATAACTGGTGCCAGCGCCATGGTTTAAAGCTAAATGCCAAAAAATGTATAGTCATACCCTTTGGCAAAAACAATGCGCCCACAAATTACCACATAGGCGGAAACCCATTAAGTACAGAGAAAGTTATTAGGGACCTGGGGACCCAAGTTGATAGCAATCTCTCCTTTGAAAACCACATTGCTAAAGTGGTTAGAAAGACCTTCTACATAGCCCACCTCATCACGAAGGGTTTCACATCTAGATCAAGAGAGGTAATCGTGCCCCTTTATTCATCCCTCATCAGGCCCATCATAGAATACAATGCCCTTTTTGGGATGTACCTTACCCGACACCTGCAGCAATTAGAAAGACCCCAAAAGTATCTCACCAAGAGGATCAAGGGTCTCAAACAGATGCCATATGCTGCTCGGTTAAAAAAACTCCAGCTGTACTCAGTTGCATACCGCCTACTTTGAGGCGATCTATGCCTGACATACAAAGCTATGTCAAATCCTGAATTAATGGACATGCTCCACCTCAGTAAATCTAAATTCCTTAGAGCCACACGCTCGAGGGACTTGAACCTCAGCACAGAAATAAATAGAACTTGCTGGAGGGACAGGTTCATAACCCAGAGGCTCCCTTCGCTCTGGAATAGAATTCCAGTTCATGTGAGTTCATCTCTTCAAGAAGAATCCCGATAGGTGGATGGGGGATCGTAGGTTTGTCCCAGGGACTACTCCCATGTCACTATTAGACAGAGGCACAGTAAACTAAACCTTAAAAAGGGCACAGTATACTCAAATCAAGGGGTGGTGTAAGCCATACAGAATCGGGCTAGGCTTATAATTGCCCCAGGGCAGATAGCCTAGTATGAACCTATGAACCTATGAACTATGTGTGGGTTTAGGTGGTGTAGGTTTTGATGGACTATGTGTTGAGTTTGGTGTGGTGCAGGTGTTTACCTTCTCCTCTTGACTGTCTGGTACAGTCTTGGCTGGAGAGATTTTGGCTTCCAGTTTGGCTATATAAGTGCATCTCTCATAGGTTGTAGTGTTGGGTGGTAGGAGGAGAGGGTTGTCAGTGTACATAAGGCAATGGCTACATTGCACCAAGATACCCACATTCATCAGGTGGACAGAGGAAAATACCAGGAGCTGACCCTTAGACATGCCTGGATAGGTGCTTATTAATTTAAGTACTAAAAACTGTTTTCCTCCTAGCAAGTGAGGAAAGTTGAGTGCTGCAGTAATTTGTAGACTGTTTAGTGCTTGCAATGAGTTTTGAACAAGTGCTGAGCTCAAGGAAACAGTTTTGAGCGCTAAAACTGGAAAACTGGCTAGTTCTAAGGGAAATTAGAAGAGCAGACTTTCTGGCACCGGGAATAGTGTAACCCTAGTTAAACTGTGCTGCGTGATGTGCAAAACTGCGCAAGCATGGGTTTTTAAACAGAAAGATGAAAATGATAGAAATAGCCCAAAATGGCCATTAAAATGACAGATTCTGAGATGAAACCACTCCTCCAGCCACAGATAGGCTGCTCAAAGCTCACCTGCCTCACCGATGAACAGAGAAGCTTCCTTCTATTTTAGTAAGGTCTGGGCAACACAGAAACAAAAAAAAACAGCCTAGAATTCAGCAAAATCTGAAATCTGGACTCTACTGGTTATAGAAAGGTGGAAATGAGTATAGAGATAGGATTTTTTTTTTTTTTCAAAAATTAAAACAGATACAGTAAAACAAACACTTTTAAAGCCGAAAAATGGCTATCGCACTTGAGTGTGTAACCCTCAACAGTTCAACAGTTGAAAAACACTTAAAAACAAAGTGCAGACAGTGTCAGAATTCAAAACACAGTTCAAATAAGTTGCAAAGTTAAAAAAATGCTTGGAATAGTGCGACTAGTGAAAATAAGCAATAAAAAGCAAAACAGAGGTACTTAATCTGGGTCTATATTACAACGTCGAACTCACAGGTGTCTGAACATTGTAATATCGAACCCATATGTTCAAACTGTGAAAATAGCGAAGCCACGGAACACTGATTTTTTTCCCAGTGAAAAAAATCGGTGGGCCGTTTTGCGGCTTTGCTATTTCCTCCACTGTGGTGCAATCTCGGAGTTGGTATATTTAAGTAGGGGGTGTGGGGGGCACAGCCCCTCACATAAGTATAAGATTAAAGTGTAAATTTATTTATTTATTTTTTTTTTTGTGCCAGAACAGCGATTTCTTTTCCCTGGGAAAAAAATTGCTGTTCTGTGTGTTCGTACTTTTTGGATTTTGAACTTCCTGGTTCGCTATTACATCGTTCAAACTCCTGTGAGTTCGATGATGTAATATAGACCCCTTAATAGACTCAAAGTCTCCTTTTTCTCTCTCTGCTGCTATAGAACTCTGCAGGACACCCAGGCAGAATCTTGCTGTAATCTTGTATTAACAAGCACAAAAAATGTGCAAACATGGGTTTTTAAACAGAAAGATGAAAGAGATAGAAATAGCCCAAAATGCCCAATAAAACTACAGATTCTGAGCTGAAACCACTCCTCCAGCGACAGATAGGCTGCTCAAAGCTCACCACTCTCACTAATGAACAGAGAAGCTTCCTTCTATCTTAGTAAGGTCTGGGCAACAGAAAACTTAAAAACAGCCCTGAATTCAGCAAAATCTGAAAACTTGACTCTACTGGTTATAGAAAGTCAGGAAATGATACATACATAGTATATATATATATATATATATATATATATATATATATATATATATATATATATATATATATATATATACATATTTATATATATATATATATATATATATACACACACACACACACACACACACACACACACACACACACACACACACACACACACACACACGTATATGTTTGTGTGTGTGTGTGTATGTGTGTATATATATATATATATATATATATATATATATATCTATATATATATATATATGTGTGTGTGTGTGTGTATACTATCAAATAGTCGACGTTCAAAATAAATTCCTACCTGAAATATTGACACACATGTTCAAAATGGAATGTTGAAAAGGTCAGAATGTCATAAACACACTTCCTTAAGCAAATTCAACCTTTCTCAACATCTGTAGACTGCAGTCAGACACTGCACATCATGTGATGTAACTATTATGCAATGGGGCAAGCCCCCCTGCACCTCCCATGTGGGGGGCTGTTCCCCCCACACCCCTTGCGTATTACATATTAGAACTCTGAGATCACACTACAGTGGGGAAAAGGGCATATTCCCTGTTCCCACTGTACCGCAATCTCTTGTCACAAGGTTGACTACATATGTGCGAATGCACAGTGCATTCGCTGAACCAGGACTTGCACAAATGAAGGTTCAACAACACGGATTCAGCCAACCAAATTTCGGCATCCAGTGGTCGGATAGATGAGTGCTTTTACACTTGAAAGAACTTTGTCAGATCTAAATCCAGTTTACATGACATGCAGTATTCATCTGCTTTAACACAGAGATCTTAGTCAATTCACTCAAGCTGGCATCATAAATGTCATGCGTTGTTCATCCAAGCTACAGCACGCCAAGTCTCATCTTTCATACTGTTCTGCATATCTACTCCTATTTGTAACTAATAGGTTATAGGTTACATGCTATATTCTATTCTATGTGGCTATTGTCTAATTGATACAACCACTTTATATAAGTCTTGTCCTTGGCTATGAATAACTATTAGTGCATCACTATATCTGTGATGTGATAAATAGATGCTCTCTGCCATGTTTAGATGGGACAACAAGTACTAAAAATATGAGACAACCAGTCACATTAAAATCCTTAAGAATTATACTGTAGTAATCATAACTGCAGCTAGTCAGGGCAATCTGACCGAACCTGTGACTAGAGCACCTGCCTTGTATCCTTTATGTCAGGAACATACCACCCTTTCCATGACAGAATGCATTCAAATTTCTAATGGTATATCAATTATAAGTGTGTTCAGAGAGACAGGAAAGGACTTTCTATGGGTAGCTCTAAGATAAACTGCAACATTCTATGACAGTGAACCAAACAGGGTTAAATGAGTAAAGAGATAGCGAACTTCTGTTTCAGTTTGTTTCATCTAAATGCTGTCAAAACAGGAACATTATAAGAGGTTGTCAGTAGCGTGTCATATGTCCTAGTTGCCACAGTAGTAATCCCTATAAAACAGCAAAGTGTAGTTCCCACCATGGGAATCAGTGAGCTTCCAGTAAGTGTGTCTTGTACCAGCGCCTCTTGCAAAAAACAAGGTTGAGATGTCTAGAGAGAATGGAAACGTGCAACTCTACGGACTGTGTAGTCCTTGGTTGTGTATTAAATGTATATGATTATTAAGTATAAGCACAATATTAATCCATCTATAATTGGAGGAAGTAGATAATAATTCACAGACTGTTAATATAGCAATAACCCACGCCTGGGTGTGGGTAATGCTGGATTTACCCACGGTTGGCGTGGTTTGGTGCCGAGGGACCAAACAAAGCCAACCGTGGGTAAATACAGCATTACCCACACCCAGAAGTGGGTTATTGCTATTATACCATGACATTATTTAAGAAAAGAAACTATTACTTTTCTTAAATAATGGCATAGTATAATGCCTGTTTACTGCCCTTCTGCAGATGTCTGGCATCCGCGGCAGTTCTGATGTACTGCGCGCCTGCGCAGTGCATCAGAGCTGTGGGCAAAAGCAACGGAGAAAGCAAGATCTCCATTGCTTTTTTTTACTGTTTTGCTATGTTAAATGGGTTTAACATAGCGAGACAGCTTTAAAATAAGCAACGGAGATGTCCGTTGCTTATTTTAAAACTGTCTCGCTATGTTAAACCCATTTAACATAGCAAAACAGTAAAAAGCAATGGAGATCTTGCTTTCTCCGTTGCTTTTTAAAACCTGTCTCGCTATGTTAAATGGGTTTAGCATAGCGAGACAGCTTTAAAATAAGCAACGGAGATCTCCGTTGCTTATTTTAAAGCTGTCTTGCTATGTTAAACCCATTTAACATAGCGAGACAGTGTTTTAAAAGTAAAGTTATACTAATGGAAAAAAGTCCGGGCGACCAGACCTTTTTCCATTAGTATAACTCGATTTACAATGTCCACGCTGGCCAATCAGCGTGCACGTTTTGGGGGGGTCATGGTATAATACAGTACAAAGGCACATTAGATTATTATAAATAAAGGTTCACTGCCAATAGTCTTACAAACTAAAACAGTGCAGATGTCACAGGTTGTAAACTAACACAAGGTCAACCAATGATGGGAAGGATATCACAAGTGTGTGCATCTTTGTTGAAAACAGCCTTAAACTAAATGTGTGAAGCTGGGGCTAATTAATAAGAAGAGATAAATCTAATCAGGGCAGGAAGGCAGCATTGCCTCAGGCCACATAAACTGAGCCTAGAGTTTATTACATTAACTTAGAGATATGCTTATGGCTGGGTGGGTATGCTGACATAAAGTAAAAGGTACATTTTGGCCTTGAGAAACATCATCACTTTACTGAGGTTGTTGAAACTGATGCAAGTAAGAAAAAAGAACAAAATAATAAATTCAGGAGTCTAAACCTCATCAGATTAGTGTGTAGAAAAGTACAGTGGCATTAAGTGCATTTATATTGTTAACTCCAGTAAATACTAAGTATGTATACATGACAGACTTGATTACCAGACCAGAAAGAAAAATCACCAGATTTAGTAACATTAAACAATAAGTGTATGTAAACCAATATTAACATCTTGAGTAACTTAATGTAGGAAAGATTTAACACTTATCCTTATTAGTAATACTATTTCTGACAAATGCATTGGAATTTGAAATGAGAGAACTCTGTTTTGCAAAGCATTATTACATATAAATCGCTTCTTAGCCCATGATGCTAACTTACCAAATTTTTCCTACATGGTCCTGTATTAGTCAACCAGTGTGAATATAATGCTAATTAAAAATACAATTAAAAAAACAGTATCTAACTGTTAGTGAAGGCTATCATTGTAGTTTCTGCAGTGTGTAACATGTCTGGTTTGTGGATTGTTAAGATGTTTTAGTGGGATGTCTGATAAGTGTTTAGTAACCCTTACCGTTAGGGCACTGATAGCCTTGCGTATGTAGAAAGCTCTACATGCTTTGTAGTTGGCCCTATAAACTACTAACTTGCTTTTGCAGTCATCTTTTGCTGTGCTGTAATATCTCTTGTTTGAGTTTAAACAATAAAAGCAGTTTATCTTACTCATAAAGTCTGTTTGGTTTGGTGTTTGGTTACGTTGTCGACTGGTTCCAGCATTTATTGTTTATTACTCATAAAGTCGCAGCATCTGCATCCTGGAGGCATGCAGGGAAAGGTGGCAGCATTTGACTCTATAGTTGGCAAAGCATGTTCTTCTACACATCTTCTAGTATTTGACCCTTTACAATAGATGAAAGTAAGCTCAGGGTCAAGTATCTTATTAATGGAATGGTTTCCACAGATGATGCTCCAGTTTTCACACATGGTATATTTTATTTCCAACGAGTCCTTTGAAGATGTGCGAATCATACTTCTTTTATACTTCTTTTTGTCAGTATCATTCAGTGAGCTGACTATATTAATTTGTTCTCTTTGTGTTGGACTGAATAGAGTTGGGTTGTTTTGTTTCCTGACTGAAATGGGACTGAGTATATATCTTATCAGGTTCTCACTGTACCCCCTTTCACGGAAGTTACTTTCTAGTTTGTCCAGGTTATGTAGAAACTGCATCATTTCCCCAGACACACTAGCTATCCTCATCCCTTGTGACTTTATAACAATTTTCTTTGTGATTTTGGAGTGAATACTGTTTGCAGTAGCAGCAGATTGATCTGTGTTGGTTTTCTACATAGGTCAGTCTTTACTGCTGTATCACTTTTCTTTTTTGTAAATGGTGAGGTCCAGAAATTCTACCTTTTCAAAGCTGTAATGATTAGTGAAATGCCGGAAGTCTGTTCACTTTTCGATGTAGTCAAAGAATTCCTTAAGTTTTTTCACTGAGCTGTTCCATGAGATGAAAATATCATCAATAAAGTGAGAATAATATTTCATATATGGAAAATACTCAGAGGTGTAGATGGTATTTTCTTCCTATTTGGCTAAGGCTATGTTTGCCAGTCTTGGGGCCCTTGCTGCTCCCGTGGGTATTCCCCTTGTTATTTCTGGTTAAAATGGAAGTTTTTGTTTTTAAGTACTGTGTCCAGAAGCTCACCTATTGCAGGTATTTTCCTGGGATTGGTGGGAACACTAGTGCCCATGAATTGTTTGACTGCTTCAATGCAGTACTCATGTGGAAGTACTGTGTAAAGCGCTTCCACATTGGTGGTGACAAGTACAGTGGCTGTCTTGATCTTAATTTCTCTAACCTTTTTCAAAAAGTCAAGAGCGCCTAAGATGTACAATGGAGTACTTCTCGCAATTTCTTTTATTTTAAATTTCAAATAAATTAATAGTGTCTCAGTGACTGAGCCTCCTCCTGCTATCACTAGATGATTTGGGGGAGGGGGGGTTAGCAAGGTTTTTGTGTGGCTTAGGGATGCCAAAAAATGTAATATCCTCAGGTGAGTGACTGTGAAACAATTAACAAAATCATCATCAAGTAGATTACCTGAGTTCAGAGCAGCGATTCTTGTGTTCACCAGTCTGTAGGCTTGGATGATATGTTCAGTGTCCACCTTTTGGTAGAAGTCTTGATTTCCCAACATTGTCTCAATTTTCTGGTTGTAGGAATCAGTATTGGTGATAAAGATACCCCACTTTTGTCTGCCTTCATAACTCTCCTCCTTTTATGGGTGCTAAGACTTTTTAGTGTTGCTAGTTCATTCTGTGACAAGTTATAAAACTTTCTCTTGCAGGGTTTGGTAAGAATTCTGCAAATGTCCTTTTCACATTTCTCCTCATATGCCCATATAGATCGGCATTGAGGTGGACAGAATGTACATGGTTTCTTCCATTTAGCCTCATGGTTGATTTCATTTCCTATTTCTTGGTCCTCATCCTGTCTGACGTGTCCAAATTTTGTTCTCCTTTCATGAAAAAAAATGTTCAAGTTTAGCTTAAGGTCGGTAATGGTGTTAATCAAGTCACTCCTGCTGTGACGTATAAACGTTAGAATCTTTTCCATCACTTTTGTTTCATTTTCAGTCAGTGGAATCTTACAGTGGTTCCATGTTTTTATTTTCTGTGGGTTACTTGAAGACAAGATCAAGCTCCCAAGGTATCAGTTGAGGGGATGATGTTGTACTGCGGGATGGTAATAGTCATATCGCTTTGTCTTGTCCGGGTTTCTTTGTCTCCTTGAAGCATGGTGTTTTACTGCAGGATTTCACCCTCCCCTTTTGTTGCCTGGATGTCTGTTGTGTGACGTGGACCTGTAATTAATGATCTCCTTCCTTTTCTCTTTTCTCTTTTGTGGACTTTTGTCTGGAGTGGCTGCTCTGGAAGCCAAAAGAAAATCCTGCTCAGTGTGGCACACTGTTATGCTACTTTTATTCTGCTTTGTTCTATCACATGTTCTATCACTTTTGTGACATACTAATGGAAATCGGACTGTATACTGAAAGGCATAATAATGCGCAAGACTGTTGTACTGGGGATTGTGCAAACATTATAATACTGAAGTGGCTGAAAAACATTGGAAACATGAGCCACAAAGCATTATAGAAAATGATGAAGTTTATATTACATGGGATCACGTATTGCCAACAGTTCAAAAAATAGATGCAAGAAAACCATATAAAGTGGTCCATGAAAAGAAGACAAGAGTAGCATTGATCATTGAAATTACTACACCCAGTGCCTACAGTGTCTTACATACAGAGAGAGACACAAAATCATAAAATACCAGGATTTGTAAGAAGGATACCCAGACAGTTCCAATAGTAGTAGGAGCAATGGGTCTTATAAAAAAGAATTTACAATCATTCTTAGATATTTTACTGATACATGTAACTCTTTATGAACATTACTGGGCACAGTGTGGGCGCTGCACATTTCTAACTAACACCAAAGATTGAAACAATACTAATTTCATGAAATTTAATCATACTTTGACCTAGGAATGGGATTAATTCCCGTCATGGTATTAGAAACCCAAAAGACTTGGAGAAATTGAAACAGTTGTGTTTCTGTCTTTTTTTCTCTCATTGACATTCTTAGCATACTCCTTTTCATCTCTTGTCAATTTCTTTTTTTTGTCTTAATGTAAGTTTCAAATTTGGAGACTGTCTGTGCAGTAAAGACATTAGTAATGGGTTGGAGGATGACTTATATGCCAGACGCAAGTGACCTTTTAGCAGTCTGTAGGATACTGAGTATAGTGACAGGGTTCTGAGTCAGTCCCTGTAGGACATATTATTTAGACCTTGTATCCTTTTTGTACGGTATTTCTGTGAGACCTCCAGTTGTTGCATGTGTCTGAATAGATTTGTGTCAAAGGGTGCATTATACTCAATGACTGGCCTAAGGAGGGCTGATTAAAGGGGGACATTGACATCTCTACATCTAGACACAATCCCTTTGTTTATAATCTGTGCAATATAGAAGGACTTTCTTGTGACTATGGACCCATGTTGGCTATGTTAGATCCCTGTCCACATATGTTACCAAATCCTGAACAACTAAGCCAACCCTTAGTGTCATATTATAAATGCAGTATTTCCCTGGGGTAGGTGACTTCCCAAAGGATACAATAACGCATTATTTGGCAATTAGTTTTAGTCCATGATTTTGGCACCAGTTAGTTATCTGGGACAAACCTTCCTGCAGGATGGCTAAATAATTTGGGGATTCAATGAATGTTCATAGCATGCAGTCATCTGCAAATTTAGCTAGCCAGAGTCTTTTAGTATTGGCTTTTATGTTATATACAGTTATAATATGTGAGGACAACTTCATCTCAGTGAGAATGATGATAATGATTTAAATTAAGCAGTGCAATTCACTGTCTTCCTTCAAAAGGGAGCTGGATAATTGGATGCGAATTTATAAATTCACCACTGGTATTACTGGTCTGTCCCTCCTTGAAAAGGGAGGTGAGGCATGGGATGGGTATTTGCAAGGTATTAATGACCTTCTAGCCCTGTTGCCTTTGTATTTTTTCTGTTTCTATTCTGTGAGCTAGTCTAGTGTATTGGTTTTGTAGTGCTGTTACTCAGACTATGGGAAGTATCTGATAAGCAGTGGAAATACCCATTTTAACTTTGCAACACCTCGTGCTTGTTCCTCGGAGAAAGCAAGACTGTCCGTAGTTTGGCCTGATTAGGAAGACTGGCACTGCTAGACCAAAACAATAATGACATGCACACTGAGTGCCTTAGGAGATAAGAATCAGGAACACAGTTTCATGGGATGATGATGTGTGTGGGTGTGCATGTACGTGCGTGTGCGTGTGTGCATGTGCCTGTGCACGTGCACACGCGCACGTGCATGTGCGTGTGCGCGCGCGCGTGTGTGTGTGTGTGTGTGTGTGTGTGATAAATGAAGCGGTAATAAAATATATGTAGGGATAAGAAGGGAAAGAAATACTATAAATACTACATATATATGTGTGTGTGTGTGTGTGTGTGTGTGTGTATATATATATATATATATATATATATATATATATGTATGGGTCTACCTGATAACGCCGACATGCCAAAACACCGACAACGAAATAACCAATACCACAAAACAAAAAGTTCAAAAACACGAAACTTCACATGCCCGACAAACCACAATCCCGACAATCAACAAAACAAATACCTTTGCCGAAAAACACGCACATAACACAAGCACACCAAAAACCTTACAAATCTACACTAAACCTTACATACACAACTATCTATGCACTAACCTTAACCCAAACCCTAACCTTAAGGTCCGTCACTATCGCACACTTACCTTACCCGCACCCTAACCCTAACTCACTTAATCCGCCCCTAATCCTTAAGTCTGTCACTATCGCACACTTACCTTACCTGCACCCTAACACTAACTCACTTAATTCGCCCCTAAACCTAAAGTCCGTCACTATCGCACACTTTCCTGCCAGCACCCTAACCCTAACATCCGTTACTATCACACAATTACCTTACCGCACCCTGATCCTAACTTCAGTCCCTATCGCACACTTACGTTAACATGTCGGTGTTCTCAGCGTTGGGATTTTCAACTGTCGGTATTCTCCGTTGTCAATCTTCCAATGTCAGGTATCTTGTTGTCATTCTTCTCAGCTTTCGGTGTAATCAGGTAGACCCTAGACCTATATATATATATATATATATATATATATATATATATATGGATCTACCTGAATAGATCGACAGGTCACAACAGCGACAACTACCCAGAAGATCGACAAGTCAGAAGACCGACGGAGGAAAACACCGACGCTGAGAACACTGAGATGGGGAAAGGATGTGTAAGTATGCGGGAGTGAGGGCCATTAGGGTGCGAGTAAGGTAAGTGTGCGATGTTGACAGTCTGTAGGGATAGGGGTGGGATAAGTGAGTTAGGGTTAGGGCGCGGGTTAGGTAAAGGTGCGAGTAAGGTAAGTGTGCGGTGTTGACGGTCTGTAGGGATAGGGGTGGGATAAGTGAGTTAGGGTTAGGGCGTGGGTTAGGTAAGGGTGCAGTAGTGATATTTTTTGGGTTAGGGGCGGGTTAAGTGAGTTAGGGTTAGGGCGCGGGTTAGGTGAGTGTGCGATAGTGACAGACCTTAGGGTTAGGGTTTCGGTTAGGGTTGTAGATAGTTGTGTATGTAAGGGTTAGTGTTGGTTTGTAAGGATTTTGGTGTGCTTGTGTTGTGTGTGTGGGTTTTGGACAGGGATTTGTTTTGTGTGTTGTTATGATGTGTCGAGTGTATGAGGTGTCATGTTTGTGAAATGTCGATTATGTGGTGTCGGTGAGGTGGCTGTCGGTGTAATGAAATGTCGATCTAGTCAGGTAGATCCATATATATATATATATATATATATATATATATATATATATATATATATATATATATATATATATACACACACACACACACACACACACACACACACACACACACACACACACACACTAGTTAATCACTATAAAAACAATGAAGTCAATGAATGTTTTCAGATAATTAGGCTTTCATTTCAAAACTGGGACAAAGTAAGCAGTCTATTTTCTCTGCACATAGTTAAATCTTTTTTCCAGAAAACAGTGTCAGTTAAGAAAGCTTTTTTTTTTTTCATTGTTGATTAAGATGAAAATTGCATTACTAAAGCAGCATAAGCCACTGTTCCTCACTAGTGGTTGCAAATGCTCAGTGTTGGATCTCATGTAACTGAAAGAACGGTCTTCAAAAATTCAGGTAAATAGGAATGGAACACAACTGACCGAACTTTTGTGGTATCGTCTGCAGCATCACTAAGTGACTTTTCGTACCTAATTTTCTTGCTAGATAGCCTGAATAAATGAACACTGATGGCTTAATTCAACACTTACTTCACTTGACCTGTCTGCTGAGAAGCTGTGAAACAATTTGCCAGAAAGTATGATAAATTATGAGAATGTGGTTTGTTAACCCTGGATGGTCACAGCTATATTTTAGTCAGGTTTACTTTTAACTGTTCATTTTTCATGTGAATTGTATCACTCATCAGGGTGGTTAATGTTAATCTTCCCAGCAGGAAACCATTGGTCATGCCATCTGAGTCATGAGGTAAAGTTCAGCTCTGTCCTGCTAGAAACCACAACATTCTTTGTTCTCAAACTGTTTTACATATTGCTGCACGTAGCTTACTAATATTTAACTCTTGGTGTTACATGCTGTCTTACAGATCCATTTGCTACATAAAGTCTCTTCAAAGAAGCCCCTTTAAGGGTATTTTGACATATTTGTGCCATTTTAAAGGGAGAAATTAAAATAAAGGAAAACGATTTTGTTATGTGATAACTTACCTGCTTCTTACAAACTTTTAAAGGAACTGGTAGCACAAAACCATATTCACTCATAAACTTGTTATTCACTACTTGGTCATATACAGGTTTATTGAGATTATTCACAAGACACAGCGTGGAACTGATGAAAAATGTTGAAGTAGCGAATCAGACTGCTTTAGTTGACTGAGTCACCAGTGTATTGGATAGGGATTAGTTGGCAGTAATCGTTGACCTGGGAATGTTCAGACCATTGACTCTGTGCTACTTTAGAAACTGATCTTGGTTCCAGTGGAAGAAATGAATTGATAACCAGAACAGTGGACAAAGCAAAAGCTTAGAATGCACCTTAGATGGGAAGTAAATGCCAAAAGCCGTCATTAGTACAATATTGGAGGGTTCCACAGCTGGGCCAGTGTTCATTATTTTCACTGACATTGCTGGGTTTATCAAGGGGAAGGACTACTACTTGTTTGTAAGCAGATCAGGCAATTGTTTTTGAAAGACATCAGGCATTCTGAAAGGAGAGCTCTAGTGACAGAATACAGTAAGCTGCATTAGGATCTCTGAAAACTAGCCTAGACAGACGGTCAGAGCTTTCATAGCTTCCTTTCAAGGACAAAATATGCAGCACTATATCTGCTGGAACAGGAAGCAATATGAAGAAAAATGTGTTCATTTGAATGTGCATTAACCTCATTTAGTACCAAAGAGTTCATAAGTGTTCTCAATGTCTCAGAAGGTTGTACTCTTGCCTTAGATAACACAAAGATAAAATGGCTGTGGGTTCTGTTCTCACACCAGATGTATGGCTTCATAGGATCATATGAGATTACTAGGTTATTGACCCAGAGGTCATTTTAAGCCTAGCCGTTTCACACAATGTAATACCATGAAAATGCTAGTCAGTACCCAAGATTGCATTTAGTGATGACTGCCTATGTTCAGGAGGGTTGTGGACTCTATCCCGGTAAGAATTTATGGTGCCAAATCCACTCGTCCAGGTTCCTCTTGAACAGTGTCATAGAGGTGTTCTGTTTCACATGAATTGGTAGCCTGTTCCAAAGATGTGGCAGTCACTGGGAGATAAGTCTGTCCCTCCAGCATGTCCTATTTAAGTTGCAGGTAATATTTAGGTCCCTGGAATGGGTAGCCATAGTTCCATTTGATTTACTGATATGTTTCAATACTAACAGTGCAGCCCAGTAAGAGGGTGTAAAGAAGTGCTGTCCTTCGGAAAAGACATTAAACTGAGGTCTCATCTGCCTAACTTAGTTGTAGCTATGGTGGATGTTAAAAGTCCTATGGCACTAATAGAAAACTGTAGGGAAGATTTGTTTACCAATCAGCATATTTGCAGGTAAGTGCATTTTTATAAAGAAAACTTTTTATACACTCAAATTATGTATGACACTTCTATTTATACAGTATGTATGCAACTGTTTTTTCACATTTTAGACTCCTCATCATCCTTTGCCTCATAACCATAATTTTATTCTGTTCAAAACATTACCGACTTCACATTTTTTGTTATAGAAAGCATGGCCAAATTTCTCTGGTGTCCTGGCCAGACTTCCCATGTCTATATAAATACCACATTTAGGTAAAGTCATGGGCTACTAGAAAATGTGTGTGATTAACACAGTCAAAAAAGTAAATAAATAAAAATATGTAGAATGGTACCGATGACCACTCCTAGGGATACAAAGGTCATTGTGATTATTCAGTTTGGACAGTTTGGCATCCAGTATACATTATTGTTTAAAGATCATGTGCAAAGGGATAAAACAGATTGCAGACTCTGTACGAACAACTTGTTGGAGGTTTGGGTCAGGAATGTTTTTGAGTTGAGTATATTCTCTGGGTGACATGGTGATATCATTACTGAGATGGAATTCTTTTTTTCCCCATTTTCCTGGCATCCTTCCTTGCAGTGGAACATTTCAAAAAGTGGATAATCCCTAAATCAACCATTTAAATTTATAAAAACTAACTGCCAACACAGAAACACGGACAGACAGTGCACATAGCACAAAATATTACTTTCGCAGAGCAACAGTTGTATTTCTGCCTGATCTTAATTTCTACATTGTTGACCCAAAATATATTACCTTCTTTTCTATGTTGGCAAGACTGACCGGAAGCTGAAAAACTGCATCTACGAACATTTATATGATATTAAAAACTCTAAAGACACCAGTGCACTAAGTAAGCATATAATGGAGAACAACAATCTCAAATCTTTATTCTTCATTATAGACAGTGTCAACACTGATGTTAGAGGAGGAATATGGTCACTATTGTTGGAAAAAAGACAATTATATTGGCAGCTGCACCGGAATGCAGGGAACTGGCCAGGCTTAAACGAAAATATTTCAATCAGCTCCTTACTGAAATTAGTCATTGGAGAGGTAATATGACCTCCCAAATAATTACTGTTTAATATACCATGGTACACACAGACATCATATTGTTATTTTACATGGTTTTAAATGTTTTTTATTCTATTTATTACATACCATCATCTTTTTATAAATTTGTAATTTCATTCTTTAATGCATTTAACTTGTATTTATACTGCTGTGGGGGGGGGGGTTGCGTCTTGCAGTCTGTTGCTTTATTTAGGATTCATTTTAATTTATTAATCTCATAAATATTTAATGTAAAGTCATTTATCTGCCCTAATGAACTTTGAATTATGTCACTTCCTGTTTGGTTTGTATAAAAGGAAGTATCTATGCTTTAACTGTTGTCTGATGAAGTTTAGATTATCTAGACGAAAGTGCTTATCCATTTTGTTCCTGAGTCATCCATTTTTGGTGAGTGGGTCTAATCCAGCTGCTTCACTTGGGCTACTTTTGTTTTTTGGACTGGTTTGTGCTTCTGTTTAACTTTACTATTAGTTTGTCATGGCCAGTGAGGATAGCGGGGATTCATCGGCCCTACTCAGTTCACAGAACTCGGACATTGAGGCTTTGAAGCAAACTGTGCTTACTTTAAGTTCACATAAAGTGAACGCTCTACTCAACACACCCCCTTCTGACATCAGACCATATTTTCTTGCTTCTAGTGGAAGTGAAACGGCTTCTACCAGCTTGCGGTCTGCTTTGAGTGGCTGTAACTTGGAAAATAATGAACAGCGGTGTGCATCTAATGGTTTTCCTTCTAGTTTCAATGGATTTGGGAGTCTTTCTTCATCCATGCCTTGTTGACAATGTAAACAACAAGAGGAACACACATGAGAGATGGCTTTGAGGGCAGGAACCATGCCTGCTTTACAGGACTGGCTTACAGAGAGTATTTCTCTTTGTGAGACTGAAGGACTTTCAACAACTAACGGTAACAGTGATTTACCAACTTTGTTTGAAGCTTTGATTATAAATTATCTAAAATTAAGCATTTGCAACTTGATAATGCATATTTCATTGAATGTATAAAGGAAAATATAGTTCGAAAAGGTTTGAGAATGTGGCGCTATCCTAGTGGCTTGCAACATAATTCTGAATTGTTTAAAGAGCTAGTGGTTATGTTTGAAAACACGGGATAGAATACATGCAATTACTAGTAAAACATAATGATTTGTTAATCAATTAATTGATTTCTTCTGTTTCTGATTTGGATAAAAGTATTTGTAGGCATTTACATTATGACAAGTTTAAATTTGAGAATACTGAAGAGTATTGACCAACTTGTGGGTTCCATAAAAGCTAGAAAGGTGAAAAAACTGACTAGAGACAGAAATTATTATGGCAAAGGTATGGCATACCCCAGACCTCCGCCATCACAAGAATGGGGTAACAAACTTAACAACTCTTGTTCTGTCAACAATACTAATGAAAGAAACAGTAATGATACAACACCCAGTACTTCTGGGCAGGTGTTTTTAGACCCACAGGAATTTCCACCTCTAAGACGCTCAGACCGTCTGAGGTACAAGGATCCACCTATGAACAACAACTGGGAGATGGCACCTGTGAACACCCACAACCAATGGAACAGGGGAGGGATGAAGAACAGGGGTGGGAGGAGGTTCAAGAACTGGAACAACAGGAGTTAATTGTATCTACACCTGATACTTCCAACATGTTGTTGGATATACCAGAACAAATTTTGGATCATCCACTGCCACCCTGTCATATTGTCACTAACACCTTGGGTGATTTTAATGTATATCATTTTTCCAGTAATGAAATTAGGCCAGAACACTGCGATCTGTTTGCCAACGGGTTCACCTTTGTGCCCTCACAATCCCTGGACATTGCCAGTACCTTAATGGATCTAAGGATTTACACACATAAACTAAATTTAAAAACTCTTTTTAATAATTCCCTTTCTGCTTTTTTCGTCAATCCTTTGGCTATATCTATCACTTACAACCCTCCACTCCATCCTATGGTTCAGTTATTTGAGAACATTTGTGAACTTGACATACGTAATTCCAAGCTCTCAAATAGGAACTCTAATATAAATGAAAAAAGGTTAATTGATGAAATAAAGGTTTTTGCACATGCAACTAGAATTATGAAACCTGACAGGGAGGGATGGATAGTTCTAATGAACTACGATGATTATAATGAGAAGACCTTATTTATTTTAGAAGGAAAAGCGTACTCAAAAACTTCTCTAAATTAATTAAATGTGTCATATAAGAAAAGAAATGAGCTACAAGATCTTTTTATTGAGGGATCAATTACTATTGATACACTTAATTACCTATCAATTCCCTATCCCAGACTATCTGTAATGTTTGGACTACCAAAATTACACAAGGAACTCACACAATCACCTATGCGCCCCATAGTTGATTCTAAAGGTTCTATTACTCACCCCTTGGCAAAATATTTGGACAACAAGTTAAAAGAACATGTACTCAATGAAACACACATTTGTAAGAACTCATGGAGTTTTTTAGAAGCAATTGATAAAATACCTTTTAAAGCTACCTATATGTTTATAACCATTGACATCAAGGATTTATACACAGTAATACCTCATGATACAGGGTTAGACGGGATCACAGAATACCTTTATGAGAAAGGTATAGTACACTTTGATGTTCTGCTTTATGTACACTTGATGAAAATGGGTCTCAAAAATAATTTTATACTTTTTAATAAGGAAATATATTTACAGCAAGAGGGAGTGGCCATGGGGTCAGCATGTGGTGGGCTATATGCCACCATTGTGGTAAAACAATGGGAGAAAAAAAATTCTTGTTTCCCTCAAAGTATTTTGAATATATTAAGTTTTATACCAGGTTTTTGGATGACATGTTTATTTTATGGGATGGACCTAATGAACTTGTTAATGATTTTATTGCATATAGTGGAACTACCACTGATTTCTTAA
Source organism: Protopterus annectens (assembly GCF_019279795.1). NCBI lineage: Eukaryota > Metazoa > Chordata > Ceratodontiformes > Protopteridae > Protopterus > Protopterus annectens. Next base: position 242,489,784 of record NC_056747.1, on the reverse strand, counting down.
AGTTTACACATACAAGTGATTTTAATATGATTTCTTTCCTTGACATCCTTTTACTCAAGGACTATCATGATAAGAAGTCAGTGTCAAAGATTTTTAGAAAAAAATACTTATTCAAACTCTCTGCTACATTATTCTAGCACCACCCTATGAAACAAAATAAAGCTATTGTTAAAGGCCATTTTGTGCGTGCAGCATGTATGGGTCTTTAATGGATGAATTTCTGAATGAATGTGACATGCTGAAAGATATGTTTCTAAGAAGAGGTTACCCTCACAAATTTATTATTAACATTATGATTGAGGTTGTCAACAAAAGGGATAGAGGTTTTTACTTCCCCTTACTTTCTGGTGATAGTACATCCACTACCTCACCTTCATCCAACATTTATGACACTAACATAGTGGAAGAAAGTAGAGATTTTAAAACCTTATTTAGTATTGTGTTTACTAACGTGAGTTTCATTTTAAAGGATATTTTATTGAAAAACTAGTCCATTCTTAAACATGAAAAGAATATTAGATCTGTGATAGGCTCACAACCTACCATTGTGTATAAAAAAGGAAAGAATTTAAAGAATATTTTTGAAACTAGGAGCCTGTTCTTTCACCAAAAATCTGGTTCTATGAATAAGTGTGGTAGATGCAACTACTGTAAATTTGTAAAAGAAGGTAATATATTTTGGGTCAACAATGTGAAAATTAAGATCAAGCAGAAGTACAACTGTTGTTCTGAGAAGGTAGTATATTGTGCTATGTGTACTGTCTGTTCGTGTTTCTATGTTGGCAAGACTGACCGGAAGCCGAAGAGCCGCATCTACGTACATTTATATGATATTAAAAACACTAAAGACACCAGTGCACTAAGTAAGCATATAATGGAGAACAACAATCTCAAATCTTTATTCTTCATTATAGACAGTATCAACACTGATGTTAGAGGAGGAGCATGGTCACTATTGTTGGAAAAAAGAGAATTATATTGGCAGCTGCACCGGAATGCAGGGAACTGGCCAGGCTTAAACGGAAATATTTCAATCAGCTCCTTACTGAAATTAAAGGCATTGGAGAGGTAATATGACCTCCCAAATAATTACTGCTTAATATACCATGGTACACACAGACATCATATTGTTATTTTACATGGTTTTAAATGTTTTTTATTCTGTTTATTACATACCATCAGTCTTTTTATAAATTTGTAATTTCATTCTTTATTGAATGCATTTGACTTGTATTTATACTGCTGTGGGAGGTTTTGTGTCTTGCAGTCTGTTGCTTTATTTAGGATTTCATTTTAATTTATTCATCTCTTGAATATTTAATGTAAAGTCATTTATCTGCCCTAATGAACTTTGAATTATGTCACTTCCTGTTTGGTTTGTATAAAAGGAAGTATCTATGCTTTAACTGTTGTCTGATGAAGTCTAGATTATCTAGACGAAAGTGCTTATCCATTTTGTTCCTGGATTTATGCACTGATTCGATTAAAGTGGTTTTCTGATTTTTACTACTGAGTCATCCATTTTTCATGAGTGGGTCCAATCCAGCTGCTTCACTTGGGCTACTTTTGTTTTTTGGACTGGTTTGTGCTTCTGTTTGACTTTACTATTGTGGTAATGAGGTTTAGGTCCCTGGAGTGTGTGGCACGGAGGGATTGGGAATTCTTTAGGTGTAGCATATCTAGAACCTCTGGGTCAGACATGGCTTTGTAGGTCAAGCAGAGATTGCCTCTAATTAGGTGATAAGAGACAGAGTATAGCTGGAGTTTTTTGAGCCTGTCCATATAGGGCATGTGTCTAAGGCCTAAGATCCTCTTAGTGAGGTATTTTTATGGCCTTTCCAGTTGTTGTAGGTGCCTAGTGAGGTACATATCAAATGGGGCATTGCATTCTATAAGAGGTCTAATGAGGGATGAGTAGAGAAGGATTATGACCTCTTTCTTCCTGGATGAGAAACCTTTTGTAATGAGATGTGCCACATAGAAGGACTTTCTGAGTACAATGGCAATGTGGTTATCAAAGGAGAGGTTGCTGTCAACCTGTGTCCCCAGGTCTCTTATCACACCTTCAGTGTTTAGTGGAGCTCCGCTTATGTGGTAGTTCATGGGCACCAAATTTTTCCCAAAGGGACTGACAATGCACTTTTTGGCATTGAGCTTAAGGCCATGGTTCTGGCACCAGTCACTGGTGTTAGTGAGGCCTTTTTTTAGAATGTCTACATCAGTTGGAGAATCAATAATGGCTCCCAGGTTTCAATCATCTGTGAACTTGGTCAGCCAGAGTCCCTTTGTGTTGGCTTGGACTTCAGAGAATTAGATGCCAAACAGGAGAGGACCTAGGACTGATTCCTGTGGGACACCACCTGTAACTGGTCGGTAGTCAGATTTGGAGTCCGCTACTTTCACAGTGTGGGTTCTATCAGTGAGCCAGTTGGCAACCTATCTTATGGCATAGGGGTTTATGCCTAGTTTAGTGAGTCTATCTATGATTCCTCAGTGAGGGATGGTGTTGAAGGCCTTGGCAAGATCTAGGTAGGCATATGTGAACTACCTTGCCCTCATCCACAGCTCTGGTGACAGACTCGAAGAAGTCTATCAGGTTGAACAGGCATGATCTACCTTTCACAAACCCAAACTGCATGGGGTCCAGAGTTTGGAGTTTCCCTATGTCCTTATTTATAAGGTCCATGATGATGCGCTTCATAGCCTTACATATCAGACTCATCAAACTAATGGGGTGGTAGTTCCCAGGGTCTGTAGTTGCTCCCCTTAGTGGAGTGGGATGACCATAGCAGTGCACCATTCGGTAGGAACAAAGTCTGAAATGAGGCTGTGACTGAACAGGGTACTCAGGTGTGGTGCCAATTCATTTTGTAATTAATTAATGTAGAACACAGCTAGGGATATTATCAGGTCTCATGAAAGCTGTATTCTTGGCTTTGGACAGTGCTGTTTTTACCTGTGTAGCTGTGATAACAGGGGCTTGGCATTCCTCAGCTATTGTGATATGCCCTTTAGGGGGTGAAAGGGGGGTAAAGTTCGCACTGAACCTGTCGGCCAATATGTTGGCACTATCAGTTGGTTCTATATATGTATTGCCATTGTGCTGTAACTAAGAGCAGATCTGAGTATTGCCATGTAGATTCTTGACATAACTATAGAATACCTTGTGGTTGTCTTTAGAATCTGCAGCAATTTTGTTTTTGTAGCTAACTTTTTTAGGATTTGATGATGGATCTCAGTTTTTTGCTGAGGCTAACAAGGGAATTTTTTCAGTCTTGGCAATTCACCCTTTTCTGCAACAGTTTTTTCCTTCTGTTGTAGAGTTTATTTATGGTGGAGAACCACCAGATTGGCTTCCTTTTTTTGGAGGAGAGCGTTTTGGTTCTGTTTGGTATGGCCCGTTCCATGCACTTATGTATATGCTCATACAGTGCATTGGTGTATGATTCAGCAGTCATGCACATATTTTCCATTTGCGTGGGTGTCGTGAAGTTAGCCACCTCTGTTTTTAGAAGCCCAAAATTGGCTTTGGATAAGTTTTTTATGGTGGTTTCCTTTGTGGGGGGGTGAGGGTGGGATGTGGATATCCATGGTGATTAGCTTGTGGCCATATCTGACCAGGGAGGAGTTGATTACTGGTGTAGAGCAATGGTTGCCCATGTTAGTAATGACCAGGTCAAGGATGTTTCTACTCCTGGTGGGGGTAAGAATGGGTTGGTCCAGGGCATTGGAATTTATGAATTCCAGAAATCGTTAAGCAATTGTGTTGATACATGAGTAATTTTCCCAGTTAATGGAGGGGTAGTTAAAGTCTCCCAGTATAAGGGTATTGGGTTGTATTTTAATATTTTCCAGTGTGTTTAGGAAAGTGGAGTGGGAGTCTTGGACATGGTGGAGGATCTATAGCAGGCTACAACCTGGATTGCAGTTTTACCTAGTGTTAGTTGTACCTGAAGTATCTCTGATGCGTTATGTTGGAATACTAGTCTGGAGGTGCGCATATCCTTTATGAATATGGAGACACCACCGCCTTTAGTGTTTCGGTCCAGGTTTAGGGGCCGAAAGGTGTGGGATGAATTATAGCCTGGTAGTGCTGGGGTGCTCTCCGGAGCCTTGAACCAGGTCTCGGTCACTTCACAGATGTCGATGTTCTCCATTTTAAGGAATGCTTCGAGGGAGTGCATTTTGAGATTTAAACTTCTAGCATTGAGTTGCATAACACTCAGATTACAAATTACACTGTTATACTGCATTCAGGTGTAGCATAAAAAGGATTAAACATTGCACCAACAGTACTGCATTCAGGTGTAGCATAAAAAAGATTAAACATTGCACCAACAGTACTGCATTCTGGTGTAGGATGAAAAGGATTTTTCCATCGGGGTGGGAGGTTGGCATAATAGTTAAAGTGTTTACCTTACAGTCACAAGGTGCAGGGTTTGATTCTCACATGGGATAACTGGCTAGGCTTAAAATGGCCCACAAAGGCACTTAGCCTAGTACTAATCTATGAACCTAAGAACCTATGATTAAACATTGCACCAACAGTACTGCATTCAGGTGTAGCATAAAATGGATTAAACATTGCACCAACAGTACTGCATTCAGGTGTAGGATAAAAAGGATTAAACATTGCACCAACAGTACTACAAGAGGCATAGGAAAGTGGGGGCGGGCTTTCTCTGAACAAAAGGCATTACATTACATCAAAAGAAATAGGAGAGGGAGTCTTAAGAAAAGAAACATTCATTTGTATTTAATGGGGGTGGGAGCAAGGGCCAAGGGCACTTAGCATTGCTGTCAGTTTAGGAAAAGGAAGGGTTCCTCAACAATAAGGTGGATAGACATTATTGTAATGGGACTGGGCAGGGATTTAAATATAGGGAAATGAGAGGGGCGCTCCTAGATGCTCAGCCTTTTCATATACTTTGTTATAAGATTTGATCTTCTAGCAGTCTGAGGAATTCTGAAAAGTCTTCTCCAACTCCAAAGTTCCACAGTTCAAAATCCTCAGTTTTCTGGCGCACAATCTTCCTTATAGTCCTGCTGCCACAGCCATGTGGTATTACTGAGAAAAATCATAGCTTTAACTATGTGAACCTTTGCTGACAATATGATGTCCTTGCTTCTTAAAATTTTATCCAGATTTGCTTGCTATAGTTTACTTTCCAAAAAGCAACTTTTTTTTAGTTTCATGTCCACAATCATCAAATAAAATACTGACAGTTTAAAACATCTTTTTATGTTTTGTGTGACTGTGGGAATTGCTTAGGTGCCCTTGTTCTTACTACTTCTCCATTTTATTGCACACAGGTTATTTTATTATAATTATTGTTTCTGAAAGCTAAGTAGTAACATAGTCTAACATACACCGATTGTGGTCTGTCTCTGTTTTATTAATCCCATTTACCTGGCTGCATGAGTGCTGGTAACTCTGATAGGCCCTGGATCTTCTGAGCTTGCTCAAACTGATTGAAAAAAAGCTCAGTGTAATTCTCTGCCCAATTTGATCCTCTCCCAGCCCCAGTGCCCCACCCCACAGTCTCCATCCCCATCCCCCACCTCACACTTTACTCTTCCCACTTACAGATCCATATCCCACTTTCCTCCATAAGAGGAGCACATACTGAATTTCCATATACTATTAGATTTATTGTTTAAAAACTGCCAAAGAAAATGTCTTTCCTCATGTTCTGCTTTTTCCTACTGCTGCCCATTTCATTCACTCACCACTGTCAAACCTCTTCACATCAAGCAAATGCATTTCAGCACCATTTATTTTAAAGACATTTTACTGTCTATGACTTCCTCTTTACTGTACCCTTCAGTACTGCTACAACCCCTCTACACTGCTGTGCTTCACTGCTGTCCTATAGACTCCTCATCGCATTCTAGACATAGACAATTCTGCCACTACAGCTGACATCCATCTACCATTAAACGCCCCCTAAACTTCAGAAATTCCTCATAAAGTTCACACCCATACTTCTCCTCTTAGTTTTACATGGCAACATTGAGTCAAATCCAGGCCCAAATACCGTGTCCTGCTTCCTTATTAATGCACAAAGCACTTGAAATAAAATAAACCAACTAAACTCTCATATCTCTGTTCACAATCCCCAAATCACTGCTATCACAGAATCCTGGCTTAAGCCATAAGATCCCTCAATGCACCACTTCTTCCCAGGCTAGGATTACGTTCTTGATGCCAGGCCAGAATTAAAGCAAGGAGGAGCTGCTTTTCTTCTTTTCAAGTGAGACATCAACATACAACGCCTTGGTCAAAGTAATGCCTCATCAGATTCCCTTCCAGTTTGGTTACTAACACAAATCCCTCTCCATTTAGCTCTCCCATTTTTCTAGCTGTTGCCGATCTTCCTCCTCTTCATTCATTAAAAAGCCTGATAACCTACTCAAGGACTTAGCCACTTCTGTTCAGAGCATCAGAATTCTTATTTATCTTGTTGACTTTAACTTCAACCTCCCTGGCCCCTCACAAAACTGCATAATTGAAATTCTCAATATATTTAATCTGACATACTTTTCTCTGACTCTACCACACATAATATTCTACATCACATCACGTTACTCACTGCTAGATGAAATAATCCCAGGCAATCCCTCACTTATTTCTCATATCACTATCCACCCTAACAACCTAAATGATCACAGTCTTATAAGCTTCAACAACCACCTTGATTGCAAAGATTCCCCCCCAAAACTCATTGTATTCTGACATAAATTGCAAGTAAACTATCAAACTAAAAACCTATCTATCCTGTCTCCACTGGCATCCTGTACTCTCCTCTTCATACCCTAACGATGCTGCCCAGCTCTTCACCCAATGTCTCTGTCATCTACAAGACTCATTCTTCCCTATTTTCATAAGACGATACAAGCCCAAGAAAAACCACCTGGCTCACTTATGAAGTCAAACCCTTCCTATTTCACAGCGACAAAGCATGACAGTCCTGGAAGTCTGACCCAACTTCTACTACCAGACAACACTACACCCTCCTCAGAAACCTGTCCAAACAAGCAATTAGATGTCCTAAGAGCCGTCATATGAGAACACATCAGTCACCCCTTTTTCACTCCCCTAAACAATTCTGGGCAGAGGTCAACCAGTTACCAGGTCATAAAAGTCCTCCCAGTGGTCACTCTTCTTCCACTTCTCTCTTATCCTCAGACTTTAGTACTTACTTCTCCACACTTCACTCCCTCATACAATCTCACCCTCACATCACCTTTATATTCTTCTCTTCTACTTTAAAAAGATTGTAACCAAAGATATTATACCTCTCCTTGTAAACTTAAAACTTGATTCACCTGCAGGGACAGACACCCTCCCTCCCGGTTCATTTCCAATGTAGGGAGTACATTGTTACTCCTCTGCTACATATCTACATCCTTTGCTTAACCCACTATTGTATGCCCGATACATGGAAAAACTGCAAAAATCATACCTCTCCCCCCAAAAAATCCATCCCCAAACTACAATGATTACCACCCAATCTCTATTCTCCCAACCTTTGGAAAATCTCAGAAAAAATGGTTTATAATCAACCCTCAAATTGCATAAGTCAATACTGCCTTCTCTTTCCAAGCAACATGGTCTCTGATCTTCCCATAGCACTTCTACAACACTTTGGATTTCAATAATTACACCCTTTTAGGTCCTTACTGGAACCATATTTATAGACCTTACCAGAGCCTTTGACCTGGTTGACCACCCAGTCTTATTTAACCACATCACTAATATTGGGATTAGCCCTAATGCTATTTCCTTGTTTCAAAACTACATATACAACCAACATTTCTCAGTAAATTTTTAACACAGTATAACAGCCAGCACTCCCTTACTTAAAGGAGTCCCCCAAGGCTCCATACTGGCCCCTTTTCTTTTCTCCATTTTTATAAATAAGTTTGCAATCAACCTTCCCCAATTCCCAATCTTACCATATGCTGATGACATGGTTTTTTTCTGATCCAGTCACACAGCCCGCTCAGTTCAACATGATCTGCAAAACAGTTTCCTATCCCTTATTACCTGGCTCAGCAGCAAAAAACTATTACATATCTCCTCAAAAACTAAAGCTACGCACTTTTGAACCTCCACTGAAAGGCAAAAAAAAAGTCTTCTTTTTCCTGATCACTTTAATAATGTCATTGAAAAGGTTAACACCTTTGGATACCTAGAAGTCTGACTGTTCCTTCACTTTACTTCCACCATTATCTTGAAAATGTTTGGAAACAGATAAACCCACTATTCTTTAGGGACAACAAAATCTCTTTCCTCCCATCCAAAAAAAATGCAATGGAAAAGGGATTCTTCTAGCCTAAACTGAGTACTGCCTACCTCTTGTAGTATTTGTCTCCAAAAGAAACTCTACCATCATACAAACAATCTTCACCTCCATCTGCTGCTTCATTACCCTTTCCCCATTATATGAACACCACTGTCATACACTAGCCAAACCAACTGGCTGCTGATTTAGCAACAAGCCAATCTACTCTTTGGTTCCCAAATTTTCTGGCTCTTGAAAGAAATCTCCTGCCCTTCTCCTTCCTCAAGCTTACTGAGACAGCCTCTGTCATATAACCTTAGATCTCATAGCCACTCAGAGCCTGTCTTGCAAGCACCTGAAACCAGACTTCAGTGCTCTAACCTTTCTACCATTGGACCCAAGCCCTCAAGTCTTAAAGACCTGTGAAACTAACCCCTCTTTCAGTCACAACTTTAAGAATATTTCACTGCACAAACTACTCGTAAATGTTCTGCTTCAGGTGACATAATCTAGTCTATCTAATCTCCGGCACACACTGACTGTCATTTTCTCTGTAGCATCTCTTCCTTAACTCCTAACATGTTGTTACTCTAACTGTTGTAAATATTGTACATGGTGGTTTCTGGTGACTTCCTTCTTAAATATTTTTTTCTATTGTATATATCTTTGTTTTTAGTGTGCTGTTTTATTGTATAAACAGTTTTTATTTTGCCACTTGATGTGTGTGTTCAAATTCTGGGCTGAGGCTGAAATTGTCCCAATGAGTTAGTGTTCTACCCCAGTTAACAAATTGTAAAAATAAATAAAAATAAATAAATGTTCTTAATATCTGGAGATAAAAAGACAATGGATGCAAGTCTGCTGTCATCTGTATATTTCAGCAATCAAGAGTATGGAAAAACAGGAAATGTTGAAAATCCATAAAGCAGGTCCCAAGCTTGACTACTGGGAAACTTCACAATTAACAGATTTGTGGTTGTAGTACTTACACAGGAGTATAATTCCTAGTACCCTTCTTGAGTTTGAGTGGCATGATCCATGAAACAGCTCTACCATCTGTGTGTTATTTGAAGTAATTGTGCATTTTATAAAGTTAGTAAAACATTACAGACTGGAGATATGACTAGTGCATGTGTGCAGGCAATTTTTTTAAGATCAAATCTGATAGAAGAATATAAGAAACTGAAAACAAGGAAATGGCATGAAATTCTCACGTTGGCATTAATATGGAAGTTGTTGGATGCATGAGTACCATTTGAATAAACAGTCATCCCATCAGAGACACTTCCAACAATAAAAGAGGGAAAAATACTAATCACATCCAGGAAACAATTTATGTGGAATACATTCCATATACAAATAATTCATTCTAAGGTAGTGCAAAACTTTTATGTATAAGATTAACTGCTAAAGAGTTATTCTGGAGCAACTGCTGTAAAATGCTTGCTGTATGCAATAGTTTTACCAAAATGAGGAATACTAAGTGATGTCCGCGCAATTACAAAGATGTAGTTCAAGGCTGCGGAAGGTACCCAGCAGTGCAAGGCTACAATGCCATCACACCTTCAGACCTTCATCTGAGAAGGAAAAAAATGAAAGGAAGAGAGTGTTTCCATTTGTATACAAAACAATCACACCCCTAGATTGGTCAAGTAAGGTGACTTGCATGAGCTGCTCCATGTCCAGCTAACCACAGGAAAAATCTCCTACCATATCATCGTTAATTACAGGTCCCCAACCATGAACCATGCAAATCACTCCTCATACCTAAAGTTACTAAAAGCACTTAATATTCAGCCCAACACACTTCTTATGGGTATTTTAACCACTCCTCCATAAACTGAGAAATATAGACAGCCATTAACATGCAGATTCAAAATGTTCTGGACTTTGTAAATGAGAATGGTCTGGAACAGCTGATCTGCACTGTGACTAGGGGATTATATATACTTGACATAGTACTCACAAACATGGGGAGCATTGCATGCCCCAGCATAATGTCCTCGTTGGTAAGATCAGATCATAAATTGGTATGTAAAGGTCGAACTCCCATCAAACCCTAAAAGCCTAAAGAATTTTTCCAAGCAAATTACCTTCTATTAAGTGACAGTATAGGTAATTTTAAAGCTCCCCCTAACCCAGAGCACAGAGGCCTATGCAGAAGTATACATGAATGTCCTGTACGACCACTTAAACAACTAGATAGAAATGGCAGTACCTGACTGAACTAAACCCAGGTCTAGCCGGAAAACAAGTCACCCTGGTGGACCCCTGACATAAATAGACTATACAACAAAAGGAAGATATTCCTGTCTAGAAGTAAGAGGGAGGGGGTACAACAGAGAACAAAATATCTCATTAGACTCAACAGGCGACTCAGAGAACCATTCAGGTCTTCAAAAGCAAAATACAAGACTAAAATAGTCTCCCAAGGTAAGGATAACTACAAAACATTTTTAGTTATGTCCAAAATCCTAAGGGAAACACTCAGCAATGTGCTCAGTTGGCTGTACATGGTACTAATTATACTCAGACAGAAGAAACAGCAAACCTGCTGGCAGATAAATTCAGTTTAGACTTCATTCCCTTATGACCTCAGGTCACTCCCTGTGAAATATTCCCTGCCATTAATTTGCCTGTTATCATAAAAAACAAAAACAAAACAAAACAAAAAAAAAAAACAGGTTGTCACTGAGCTGTTTAAAGCTAAAAACATGGCAACAATGGACCCTGATGGAATCCAAGGTTGCCTATTAAATAGTGTGAAACATGACCTAGCAGACCCACTCAGATCTCTATTTAACCACAGTCTCCAGACAGGCTTTGTCCCAGCACAATGGAGGACAGCAACAGTCATCCCTCTGCACAAGGGGGACCATCATCTGGCCCAGGAAACTACCTACCTATAGGTCTGACTAACTTCATATGCAAAGCTATGGAAAGGATAATCGTGGACCTGATTAACAATGGCATAGGAAATCTTCAGACTCTAGACCCAACCAAATTTGGCTTTGCCAAGGGCAGATCCTACCTGCCAATTTGGAAGGTCACCAAGGCCATGCATTAGGCTAAGACAGTGCATACTGCCTACCTTGACCTGGCCAAGGCATTTGACACAATACCACACTTGGGTATTATAGATAAACTCACAAAATTGGGCATAAACCTCTATGTCACCAGATGGATAGCCAAATGGCTCATGGATAGGACACATGTTGTTAGAGTGGGGAAATCTGCATCCAGCAGGAGGCCAGTCACCACTGAGTATCACAGGGCTCAGTGCTTCCTGTTTGGAGTATACTTCTCAGATGTCAAGGGAAATATACATGGCCTTCGGCTGACCAAGTTTGCTGATGATTGCAAGTTGGGGGCAATCATTGACTCCCCAAATCATGTTGATATCCTACAGAAAGGTCTGACACAGACTAATGATTGTTGTCAGAGCCATGGCCTCAAACTAAATGTGAAGAGGTGAAGAGGTGCATAATAATACACTTTGGGAAATCAAATACTTCTTCAAATTACAACATTTGATAGCACCTCCCTAAGGGTGGACCCAAGGGTGAGAGATCTGGTTACTCAGATAGACATCAATCTGAACTTTGACCACCATGTTGGTATAGTGGGTAAGGTGATTCTTGCATAGGGTAATTGGCTAGGCTTAAAATTGGCTAGGCTTTAAATGGCCCACAAGGGCAGTTAGCCTAGTACTAATCTATAAATCTATGTGTCCATGGTGGTAAAAAAATCCTTCCATGTGGCTCAACTTATAAGTAAGGACATGGCAACCAGATCTATGGATGTCATAGTACCACTATACTCAGCCCTCATCACACCAATAACTGAGTACAATGCACCTTTTGGCATATACCTCTCCAGACACCTACAACAGTTGGAGTGTCATCACAGGTATCACACCAAAAAATACAGGGTTTAACTAACATGTCATATGTGGACTGATTAAAAGCCCTGTCACTGTATTCAGTTTTCTACTGTTTACTGAGGGGTGATCTGTGCCTGACCTACAAGGCAGTATCTGACCCAGGCCTGATGGAAATGTTGCATGTTTGCAAAACTAACTTCACAAGCATTACCTGCTCCAAAGATCTAAACCTGATCTCTGATATGAATAGATTGTGCTGGAGAGACAGATATGTGTCCCTAAGATTGCGCCTCCTCTGGAATAGGCTTCCTATTCATGTGAAGCCCTTTCCTGACCATCTTCAAGAATCTGGACCAATGGATGAGAAATCATAAATTCACTCCTGGGGTGGTGCTCATGTCCCTTACGGACAGAGACAGTCTGTAAAAATTGTCCAAACCCTGCTTGCTGGCCCTTGTTATCTTTCCTCTATGGACAGAAAATTGAGTAAACTGGGTAAAATTGGCTAGGCTTGTAAGGGATCTTGAGCTGTTAGTCCATTAATTTCTTTTGAACCTATGAACCTATATGTCAGGAAATGAAATTTATGATATAAGAAAAATCAGTGACTTGCACAGAGGAATTCATTGTTACCTTTCCTTGTTAAGACACTTTTATTATGTCATAAATGATTTGAATGAAGGTTATGCCGACCCATACAGAGATGCAGAAAGCAATGGCATGCATGTTTCCATATAATAATAACTAGTTTATATAGTGAGTTGCAAAGAAACTTTCATTAAGAAACAACACAACTCGTTGGCTTTTCAGTAGACATTGCACTACTGAAGATGGTCCTGGATGTCTAAATGTTTTTAATGCAGTCATAGAAAAAACGACTGACCTGTGTGCACATATATATTTGTGTGCAGACTGGGGATTCAGATTCAGGGAGCAATAAGTAATTTTAAGGTTAGGGAACAATTTGGGACTTTTGGGTTAGGGACTGGGAGAAGAGTTTAGATAAGGATGCAATGGTAGAGTTTTAGGGTTTTAGGGGTAGAAGACAATTGGAAACTTTAGTATGGGAGGAGTGGAGTTTCAGGTTTAGGAAGTTATCGGGGATAGTGAGGGGAGTACTGTGGCTAGGGCTAGGGACCAAGTGAAAGCTTTAAGTTTAGAGTTAGGGTTCTGCTAGGGTTTTGCAGTTCAGTATATTTAGGTGGTGGGAGGACTAGGTAGTTAACTAGGATTGTGCAAATGAGAGTTGGGACACTTGCTATTTATAGTAAGTGGCAGCAAGCAAGTGAGTTGCAAATTACTGGCATGCAAGCCCTTGTTGTAATATATATATATATATTTAGGTCCACTTCTAAATACTGAAAGCTCATAATCTCGAAATTCAAAATACTGAGTCCAAAATGTTGAAAGTTCAAAATACTGAAAATGCAAAATACTGAATTTCATAATATTGAAAAAAACTACATGATACTGACACTTTCTATACTCCACCATAGAGAAAAAAATAAAAGACAAAGCATATCAGTTTACTCCAACTATTAGCAGGGGGACAAGCTCCACTGCATTCCCCCACTACTTAAACATATCAACTCCGAGATCGGACTTTACTACACTAAGATGAGTTATGTTGTTGTATAGCAAATTAAAATGGAACATGACTAAGGTTACAACAGGCAGTCATGAAGCACGTAATGGTATGTTTGCCATTTTCTTCTGTGGAGTGTGATCTTGGAGTTGATATATTTAAGTAGCAGGGGGTGTGGGGGTGCCGGGTGGCCCCTGCTTATAGTTGGAGAAGAGTAATATGGTTTGTTATGTAGTTGTGCTGGAATATTGTAAGTGTTGGTGTACTCTCTTTTTTCGATATTATGAAATTCAGTATTTTGAGTTTTCAATATTTTGAACTTTTAATATTTTGGACTCAGTATTTTGAATTTCGAGATTATGAGATTTAGAAGTGGACCTATATATATATATATATATATATATATATATATATATATATATATATATATATATATATAGTACTTTGTGAGCATCGAAGTTGCTGGTTGAGACTCCTTAAAATCAGGAAAAAAGAACTGCAAATTATAGGCAAGTTCTTATGGGACTTTAAAGTAATCAACTACTTATAACTTGTTTAGAAATTGATAATTCTTCATCAGTTCTAACTCTAATTTATATAACATGCAGTATTTATTTGCTTTTAACACATAGTCGATTATCGATTCACTTGAGATGGGGCCATAAATGTACGCCACAGGCTGCTGTGGCCAAGGTATAATAGGATAAATCTCATCTTACATACCTATTCTGCATATCTACAACTATGGGTAGCTAACAGATAACCGCTTATGTTCTGTATTTCTATCCTATGTGGCTTGTGCCTAATTTATATATATATAAACACTTTATATAACTCTTGCTACTGGCTATGTATAGCCATAAGTACTTCATCTTATACTTAAAATGTACAACAAGTAGCAACAAATAATTTACAGCCATTCAGAATATAATAATTATGATGCTGTTGTAATCATAATTGCAGGTAGTTAGGAACATGCTGGGAAATATCTAGCTAACCCAGTGATGGGGAATATCTACAATATATCCCTTATGTCAGGTAACATACCACCCTTTCCATGAAAGAATGAATAAAACTTTTAAGTGATAACATCAATTACAAGTATGAGCTCAGAGATATGAAAGGGCTCTGTTTGTGCTAACTCTATGATAAACTGCAAAAGTCTGTGACAGTGAAGCAAACAGGGTTAAATGAGGAAAAATGACAGATTAGTAATTCATAATGCTTATCTAAAGACAACAGATGTCAAAACAAGTACGTTTTAAGAGGTAGGCAGCAATATCTATATAGCATGTGATAAATATATATATATATATATATATATATATATATATATATATATATGTGTGTGTGTGTGTGTGTGTGTGTGTGTGTGTGTGTGTGTGTGTGTGTGTGTGTGTGTGTGTAGGTTTACTATTGAAACACAGAAAGCACTTTAGTCATTTGAATAAATAAGCAAAATATAATGTTGGAACCATAATCCCAGCAACTACACAATATTGGACATTGGTTCACAAGTGTCTGCATTCGACATAATTCAATATAGCTTTAGGTGATGTCAGTCACCCAAGCTATGCAGCTTAACTTACCGTTGGACTGTCAAGTCAACGACACATTGTTTTTACTGTTTTGCAGGGGTGCAAGCCCCCCTGTGACCCCCCCTAAAAATTATATATACCAACTCCAAGATTGCACTACAGCGAGGAAAAGGGGAAATTCCCTGTTCCTCACTGTACTGCGATCTCCACTCACAATACCAAATTTAGACTACCGAAATACACCACACATTCACTATTGTGAATTTGCAGTAGTCTGGTTCGGCATTGTGCCTCTTTGAAAAATGCTTTTCTACCACGTCATTCAACCACCTGCGCAATGGGATTTCAGTAGTAAACTATATATATATATATATATATATATATATATATATATATATATATATATATATATATATATATATATATGTGCATGTACACATTACACATTTTACATTAAAACAATATTAGAAATATTGCATATTCTTTGACAATAGAGAAAAACATTTAATTTATTAATTGTGTAAGTATCACTCAAAAGTTAAACTGTTTTAAATTTATATTTATCTTTGTATTTATATTCATCAGGACTTTGCTTGGGGTTCTGAAGAACAGATGATGACCATAAGTGCATGTTAACATGATTAGACTGAAGATAAATTGCAAATTGATAAACATTCTGTGGTACTGGAAGGCTTAGACTTCCTCCAACTTATACTGAAAAACATGATCAGAAAGATGAGCTGTGAAGCCAGATAGCATCTTAAATGAATCAGCAAATTACATTTGGCTGTTTTTTTGAGGCAGAAAACTATTGAAAATCTCCTAAAAAGACACTAAATGACAAATGGGTCGAAAGCAGTAGGACTCCATTTTTAACATCAGTAATGTAGGGTTGAATTTTAACCAGCATTAGTTTTGTCAGTGGCCTCTGTAACATAATTCTCCATTATGTGAACCAGTAGCTAACCATATCAGATGAAGAAGTGAATCTCTCTTGTACCTCCTTCTGTACACAAACACGGAAAATCACAACCCCTGATGAAGTACCATGATGGCTACCAGTAGGTGCTAGGCCACACCCCTACTTGACTGTTTGATAGTCAAACTAATTGACTGGTCAGACTGCCCATCTCTAACATGTACGGTGCAATACAGGCAGAAAAACTATTCCCTACAGCCCTCTACAGACAATGGCATCTGTTTGTCAAGATCCCATTTAAACAAGGCTATCGGTGAAAAGCCTTTTCAAAACTTGCACCGGATGACTGGAAGTCGCTATGTCAAGATATCTGAAAACAGCAGGAATTGACGTCATTCAAAAAGGAGCTGCTTCAATTTCTTAATAATGAATACAAAGGCCAGTGTATCAACAATGGCTACAGCAGGCCTGTAGCAAGTAGCTCATATTTTCACAGCTAAACATGATTTTATTTCTAAATTGCATTAGTACAGTTGATTGATACATGTAATACATATGTACATATTGCTTTGTATTAGTTCTTTAATCTCTCCTAGCTCCTACTGCTGTAAACCTATATGCATTGTTAAACTGCAAACTACCTCATAGTGTATCATTGTTGCTGGTATTTAATTGCATCTTCCACGTGTCCCTTCATTGCTGGTCTGCAAATGAACTCACATTCTTGAATTGTACAAATAACTTAATCATAGCATGACATTGTTGTCTATATTTATATTTCCTTAAGTCACACCATTGTTATTTTGCAAATCACGCTGCTTGAGTTGCACAAATAGCAAAGAGTAGTGACTATATGTTGTAACTTGTGGATGCCTATTTGGCCCACATTGTGGCTAAAAATCTTCTGTGGACCACCTCTCTTACCTTGTCAACAATATTAATATACAAGAATGACAGATCTGTCTCATCTAATCACTCTGGCTAGATATTCTGCTCTTACCTCAGTGGTAATGATCCCAATTGTTATTGCTACAAATACCCATATGTACCCCCTCCCTGAGCAGTAACTAAAATCACATTTTCACAAACCTCTCTGCTCCTGACTGGCCACATCTTTCTGTCTGCTTTGGGCTAAGGTTAATTTTCGTTACTATGGACAAGGATGACCAAGTATTTGTCACTTGTCTCTCACTGAAGGGACGTGTCAATAAGTCAAGTAAATAAAAGCAGTAAAGAAGCAGAAATCAAGGTACTGCTTCTTAATACTTCAGAAATAGCATGATAAACAGTCTTTCAGGGTAGGAAGTTTGCTTTTTTCTGTCTTGATCCACTTACTTTTCTTTCTGTAGTTTTCATACATAGTGCTGCATGAATCTAGACACTGAGCAGTGCATGGTGTTTGAAGCAGATTCATTTTGAAGCATTTCTACTTTCAACTGGAGCAGCACTGCTGCATTTTATAACTGAACTTTTGCTGTTTCATGGTTCTGAGAGTATTCTCAGAAATATATTATTACTACTTTTTGTTTTGTTTTACTTTCATAAGCAGTGTATGAGTCAGACTGATGCAAGTAAACGCTTTGCTGAACGATCACTTACTCATCATTCTAATGCTCCCTTTTATGAGTCATCAGTGGATGGACATACTTGCATGTAATGTAACAGTAACCACATATTTGTTTTCTCTATAACTATTTACTAATCACGGGTGAGCAGATGAATCATTTTATTAAGAATCTCATCACAATGTAGCCAGTAGTCTAGCTTGGGTATGTGAGTCGAATAAAGAGCTGACCATAGATTACTGTATACAGCTATACTGTAGGGACCTATATATTTCTGGGACTGTACCAGATGGATTTGTTCACAAATCTTTATCTTGATGGTACCTGTTTTAGCTTGACCTTGCCTCCTAACTGCTGAAAGGTGGAGAGCTGACCCAAGGAAGTTTTAAAGGTAATTCCAACCTGAACCATCCTTGGAGAGTGTACTTCTATTGCCAGTTAACTGGCGACCGAAATTAACCAGGTCATTATACTTGTCTACAGGAAGAAACATTTGACAGTTGCCAGTTACAGGCAATATAACTTTTGCAAGATTGCAGATGTCATTGTTTTTATTTTTATTTAGTTATTTATTTAATGCAGCTGGCAAGGAGATTTGCTTTACAAAGAGCATTTTCAAAAAGAGGTAAGCAACTTAGCTACTACTTTTTTATGAAGAAAGACGATGCATTTAAAATGCACACAACAGCAGACATCCCTACTCTAAACCTGCATCATATTTTGGCAATATAGCTCCATGATTTTACAAATGTTCATTATTATTATAATGTATTTGCATAAATTTCCCTTTGCAAATTGTAGACACATGACCAATTTTACCAAACTTATAATAAACCGTCTTTTATTTATTCTAACAAGTGACTGTGCCTTCCCAGCATAGCCACTGCATAAACTTGCAAAATATAATTTGAGGTAAATTACCTTTTATTAAGTGATGGTTTGTCAAAATTCAATGTCCCCCCAAACCCAGATAACAAAGCTGCTTATGCTGAATTGCTTTCAGAAACTCTGTACAACCATGTCAGTGACTACACAGAGGCTGCTATACCTACCAGAAGTAAGCCCAGGACTAGGCCCAGGAACAAACTGCCCTGGTTGCATCTCAAATTAAACAGGATAGGCAACAAAAGGAAAAAATATGACAAAAATCAGGAAGGGTAATAAAACTCTCATCAAACTAAAATGCAATTAAGTGGGATAATCAGGTCTAGCAAAGCCAACTTTGAGGTTAAGATAGCCTCCCAGGTGAACTATAACCATAAGACCTTCTACATCTATGCCAGAAACCTCAAGGGCAGCACACAGCAATGTGCTGAACTGATGTTTAATGGTGCCACAACCAGTGAGCCTAGGGATATAGTGAACCTGTTAAAGGACAAATTCAGTTCCAACTTTACCCACTCTCATCACTGAATTTCATAACATCTAACAGTACAAATCACATGAAAATAACATCCCCTCCACATATAACGACATATAATGACACCAAACTACCAAACACACTTTTTTCTATGTTTTCTGCAGGGGGTCTTGATACAGTGGGGTTAGGAAATTAACTTTTTCCCACTGTAGTGCAATCTTGGAGTTGGTATATTTAATTTACAGAGGGTATGAGGGGGGCCCTCACATGGGGGGGTGCAGGGGGGCTGCAGAAATGTCGTAAAAAGTGTGTTTGGTAGTTTGGTGTCGTCATATGTGGAGGGGATGTTATTTTCTTGTGATTTGTAGTGTTAGATGTTATGAAATTCGATGTTATGGGTTTTAGATGTTCTGGTCTCAGTGTTATGAAATTAGATGTTATGGGCTTTAGATGTTTCAAAGTAGACCCATATATATATATATATATATATATATATATATATATATATATATATATATATATATATATATATATATATATATATATATATATGTGTGTGTGTGTGTGTGTGTGTGTGTGTGTGTGTGTGTGCGTGTGTGTGTGTGTGTGTGTGTGTGTGTGTGTGTGTGTGTGTGTGTGTGTGTGTGTGTGTGTGTGTGTGTGTGTGTGTGTGGAAGGAGCTGCATCTAAAATGGTTGCTGTGGAATGATAGTTTAGGCCTACATAATTTGATTTGTTTGTTAGTAGTATGATTGGGCATATCTTGCAGTCAGTAATTATTGTCCACTGCCAAAATAGATGATATGAAGCTGTAATTCAATCATTTTTATAAACTTTAATTGAAAAAAGAGACATTCTTGGCAAACTGTTTAAAAAATATACACAGACACATGCAGACACACAATTTTTACACAGTGTATATTTTTTTTTTATTTTCTGGCTCACTGTTTAAATGTACCGTCTGTAAACCTAGCAGGAAAATAGCAACATGGCAGATAATAATATATATGATTCTGATCTATTTCATCACAGCCCATAGATACCATCCCTGATTCTTATCTATGGACTGTGATGAAATAAATAAAATAAAAAACACTTGTGTGCACTTTGGAAGAACAGGCTAGAAAAAACACTTAAACTTTAGCACAGTAAATTTTAATCACTGCTTTTGTCGAAAAAAAAGACAATCAGAAATACATACAGAATTAAAAATCATCATTTAAATACAAATTTAAATACAAAATCAACCAATCAGTGGAAAAATTGAATTAACAATACAAATACCATGTTAACCCTTTATTGAATAGCTAGCCTATGGTCAGTAAGAAAACACCTTAAATTGATGCTCTCATTCAGTCCAGGCAGTTGGTCAGCTTGCAGTCTAATTTGCTATTCTGTTTCCTTTTTTTCTACTGAACTTTTGTAATTGCCAAATTTAGGCTGTCATGTGCAGTGCTGGTAAGCCTTCCAAGAAAATCAATAACCACTGAGAGTTACGTCTCACACGTCTGAATGGGATTACTTGCTATCAGTAGAAGACTTAGGATAACTGACTGAGTGAACTTTGTAGTTCATATTGAGGTCTGTGTGTTGAAGATTGGAATAAAGTGAACATTGAAGATCTCTAGGGATGAAGACAGGGTGAACTGTTGAACACTGTTTATGCTTTGCAAGTTGTCCTTGAGAAACCGATATCTCTTGCTTCATAACATAAAAATGAAGCTGTTGGCCATTTAGTGGAGGAATAGATATTCCAAAATTTTGATACTAATGTGTATACTGAAAGGGCTGCAGGGATAGTATCCACAGGTACAGTGAACACACACACACACACACGCACACGCACACACGCACGCACACGTGCGCACACACGCACACACATATATAAATGTGTATGTGTTAGTATGCTTGTAAGTTCAAAGAGACCACTGAAGACTGGAGCTAGGGCTTATAAATTATTTTGAACAGTCAAAATGAAAATTGAAAAAGTAGCCCCCTAGGCTTTCTAGTATCAAATACTTATAAAGAGTACCTTAGGTTGCTTTCTTTCAATAGGTTGTTTGTAAAACAAACATTTAAGGCTGCAGTCCTCTTCCAGACACTGCTTCCCATTTCTGTGAACAAATATTTCCAGCCAAGGCACTTTCCACAGATACATTCCACAAGTTACCATGGACTGAGCTCTACCACTACATGCTTCCAAAGACTTCCTTCACGGCGATCCAGCAATTGAAAAATTAACTTCTGGTTTTCTGCTTTTAGGCAGCCCCCTTATATATAACTTTTATTATCAATTAAAACCCTGTTAACCCAGCTGCTGCAATAATATTCCCAGTCTCCATACTACCATGCACTTAAAGTTATCTTATAAATGTTTCCAGGCAACATTTTACAACTACCCCCATCACAAATCCAAGTACTTTGGCATTATAGTGATGGATTGTATGCCCTGGGCAATCCATCAGCATTACTGTTGGCTACCTTGGGCCACAGAGTCACTACATATTGAAAGGGCTAGAGGGATAATATCTATAGACATAACTTTGTACTGCTATCTGTTTGCCTACTTAGTCAAGTACTGCAACAGGAACTAATCTGTTACTAAACTGAAGCACCTGCATAACGTACAGTATTTCAAGACATAGAAAAATCATTTTACTGATAGACTTTGTCTTTCAAAGGCTAACTATTTCCTTTCTGCATTGCTCAACTTGTACAAGACACAGTGAGATCCTCACTATGACTGTGTCGGGAAAGCACTACCCCCCCCCCCCCCAAGCCTACCTCTGACACATCAGTATATAAGGTAAACACTTTAGTCAAATCAAGAGTTAGCAACACAGACTCAAAACATAGGATCCTTTTTAGTTTATTAAATACATTATCCACTTTAAGACACCATTCCTTCTTTACAAGAGCTTTCCCTCATGTGAGGTCTGTCAAAGGACATGCAATAGTTACAAAATAAATCACAAACTTTCTGTAGAGGGTACAGGCTAGTTTTTTATGGCCTCTGTTTTTTTTTTAAGTTGTGGTCTTACCACCTCTCATTTTATGAGGACCATGTATACTTAGATTCTACCATAACCAGTTTACTTTTCTTAGCATCTACATTCAGGCTTTCTTGTCTTACGGAGTCTAACACAACCTTCACTTTAGGTAGGTGAGGTTCCCAGTCTGATGAAGGAATGATCATGTTATCCAGCTATGCAGCAGCACATCATGAGAAGGGCTTCAGTATTTTACACGTCAGCCTCTGAAAGGTAGCTGGGGCTCAGGTTCCATGTAGCCCAACTAATAATACAAGTACTGTGTACTGAAACAGCCTATCACGGGTTACAAAAGTTTTTTTCCCCTTTGGCAATGGCCATAAATGATATCTGCCAATATCTCTTAATCAAGTCTAGTGTTGTCAAATATCTGGCTACACCTTCCATCAGGTTTAAGAATTAGCACTGAAAAGCACTACTGGGCTTCTCCATTCACTCAGACACTTTCATCATGCTTAGGGATTAAAACTACTGGACTGCTCTATTTCTTCTTTGGCATTTCCATCACCTTAAGCGACTCAAACTACTGGGCAGCTCTATTCAATCTGTGGAACTTCCATCATGTAAGGGACTAGAACTACTGGGTTGTTCCATTCATTCTATGGCACTTGCATCATGTTCAGGGATTAGCACTACTGGGCTGTTCCATTCACTCTGTGGCATTTCCATCATGTTTAGGGACTAGAACTACTGGGCTGTTCCATTCGCTCTGAGGCACTTGCATCATGTTTAGGGACTAGAACTACTAGGCTGTTCAATTGTCTCTGTGGCACTTGCATCATTTTTAGGGACTAGAACTACTGAGCTGTTCCATTCACTCTGTGGCACTTCCATCATGTTAAGGGACTAGCACTATCATGTTGTTCCATTTGCTCTGTGGCACTTCCATCATGTTAACGGAATAAAACTACTGGGCTGCTCCATTCACTCTGTGGCACTTGCATCATGTTTAGAGACTAAAACTACTGGGCTGTTCTATTCAATCTGTGGCACTTCCATCATGTTTAGGGACTAGAATTACTGGGCTGTTCCATTTGGTCTGTGGCACTTGCATCATGTTAAGGGACTAGAACTACTGGGCTGTTCCATTCGCTCTGTGGCACTTGCATCATGTTAAGGGACTAGAACTACTGGGCTGTTCCATTTGCTCTGTGGCACTTGCATCATGTTTACAGACTAGAACTACTGGGCTGTTCCATTCGCTCTGTGGCACTTGCATCATGTTTAGGGACTAGAACTATTAGGCTGTCTCCATTGTCTCTGTGGCACTTGCATCATTTTTAGGGACTAGAACTACTGAGCTGTTCCATTCACTCTGTGGCACTTCCATCATGTTAAGGGACTAGCACTATCATGTTGTTCCATTTGCTCTGTGGCACTTCCATCATGTTAACGGAATAAAACTACTGGGCTGCTCCATTCACTCTGTGGCACTTGCATCATGTTTAGGGACTAAAACTACTGGGCTGTTCCATTCAATCTGTGGCACTTCCATCATGTTTAGGGACTAGAATTACTGGGCTGTTCCATTTGGTCTGTGGCACTTGCATCATGTTAAGGGACTAGAACTACTGGGCTGTTCCATTCGCTCTGTGGCACTTGCATCATGTTAAGGGACTAGAACTACTGGGCTGTTCCATTTGCTCTATGGCACTTGCATCATGTTTACAGACTAGAACTACTGGGCTGTTCCATTCGCTCTGTGGCACTTGCATCATGTTTAGGGACTAGAACTATTAGGCTGTCTCCATTGTCTCTGTGGCACTTGCATCATTTTTAGGGACTAGAACTACTGAGCTGTTCCATTCACTCTGTGGCACTTCCATCATGTTAAGGGACTAGCACTATCATGTTGTTCCATTTGCTCTGTGGCACTTCCATGATGTTAATGGAATAAAACTACTGGGCTGCTCCATTCACTCTGTGGCGCTTGCATCATGTTTAGGGACTAAAACTACTGGGCTGTTCCATTCAATCTGTGGCACTTCCATCATGTTTAGGGACTAGAATTACTGGGCTGTTCCATTTGGTCTGTGGCACTTGCATCATGTTAAGGGACTAGAACTACTGGGCTGTTCCATTTGCTCTGTGGCACTTGCATCATGTTAAGGGACTAGAACTACTGGGCTGTTCCATTTGCTCTGTGGCACTTGCATCACGTTAAGAGACTAGCACTACTGGGCTGTTCCATTCACTCTGTGGCACTTCTATCATGTTTAGGGACTAGAACTACTGGGCTTTTCCATTTGCTCTGTTGCACTTCCATCATGTTAAGAGACTATAACTACTGGGCTTTTCCATTTGCTCTGTGACACTTTCATCATGTTAAGGGACTAGAACTACTGGGCTGTTCCATTCGCACTGTGGCACTTGCATCATGTTTAAGGACTAGAACTACTGGGCTGTTCCATTTACTCTATGGCACTTCCATCATGTTAAGGGACTAGAACTACTGAGCTGTTCCAGACATTCTGTGACTTGTCTATGTCACCTAGTCAAGCAGTTTTGAACGTAATCCCTTGTTTCTAAATACCTTTATTGAATTATCACTTGTGACATAGGCAAATTTACATTTATACAAAAGTAATCAAACTATATTAAGAAATTAACATTAACAAACATTATACTTCACTTATATTGCTATATATCATATAACCTAAGCAACATTACACAAATCATTTAATTTCTGCCCTTTTTGTTTAAACAAGAAACATTTTTATTAAACTATCACTTATGACATAGGCAATCATATATTTATATAAAGGAAAACAAACCACACCGACACAATCCTAGCATTTTACATCACAAACCATACTGACACATTCCCAGTTGCAAAGATTATACATCACTTATAATCTACCCAATCATTTTCAGTCAAACATTACATAACTCATTTAAGTTTTGCATTCTTTTAAATCACATTCTTCCCCTGTATGTATTGTTCCCACAATTTCCATTTTTTCTATGTAATTTTCCCCTACCCTTTTCTACTTACTCCCTTATTAACTGTTTTTTGACACAGGTGTTCTGTTTGTCTTTAGGCTTTTTCCCAGTAAGGGGTCACCACAGCGGAACTCCGGTCTGCTAATGATTGGCAGTAGATTTTTACGAAACGCTGAGGTGCCAGCTCGACGCCCAACCTTCAATGAAGGCACACCCATTTTATGCACGCATGTCTTTTGAAACGCTACCCAACCGTGGGGAGGACATGCAGACTCCACACAGAAGGCACTCCCAAGCCAAGCTGAGAATCGAACGGGAGAACCTCTTGCTGCGAGGTAACAATGCTACCGCCGTACCACCGCGGCAGCCCGTACCACTATAAGGTCTAAACTAAACTTCATTCTAGGGGTTTTCTATGGTGTTCTGTTAGTTTAGTTCTCACAGGCATATCTGAGAATACACCTTTATTTCTGAATAAAATCTTCATACCTCCTTTTGGCACCTTGACAAGAATTTCACTGTTTAAACATTAGGTAGAGATTCCCTAGGCTCTTGCATGAAATTCAGCTTGTGAGCTCTCTATATAATTTTCTGTATCTTTCCATTGGTTTGGCATATTAATGTGATACATTTGTTCTAGATTTTTCTTTCCTGGCTTTATAATTTATTTAAAATCTCTAATTCAGTAATTCCTATTATAGACTTATTTTTTGCATTTCCTAGGCACTCTTTATGGGTCCCTTATTATGGGCATTACCAACGTTACTCTGTCATGAAAGCTAACATAGTGTTCTGTCGTAATTTTAAATTGTTTATTTTTTTGCTTCTCAAGTTTCCTTAACAATGATAATCAGCCCCATCAGTTGCCTACCATACAGATGCTCAGATGAGGTCAATCCAGTTAAAGCTTTTGACACCTTTCTTATTGCAAACAGCAGTTCTTTTTCTGTCTGCATGAACAACTTTCTTCAGCATTGACTTAAGTGTTTTTACTAACCCCCTCTACTTACCTATCAGTCTGTGAATGGTAGAGTTATGTCTTCAACTGCTTGATTTTAAAGCACTGACATAACTGATGATATACCCTTGACATAAAGGGAGTAGTTTCTTAGCATTAGCTTTGCATATGACACTTTCCCTATAGCAGACAATAAGTGTGATAACCACTGGTTCTAGTTTTTACCATGTGTCAGTAACTTTCAATAGCATGGGTTTCCATGTTTTCTTAAACCCGTCTACTAATCCATCAGTCTATATGGATGGTAGACTGACATCTTCAACAGTTTATATTCAAAGTTTTGAAATAACTGATGCAGTACCCTTGACATAAAAGAAGTGTATTAACAAGTGTATCTCTTTAGGGATACACTCTCTGGAGAATAACAGTACTATTTTTACTGGCACTGTCTGTGGATGTTTTGTAGTATAGTCCATTATTATTAGTACACATTGGTAGCTATTGTTAGTTTTTACCAGTAGCCCCATTATGTCCATTGCAGTACTTTCAAATGGCACCTCTTTGATTGGCATTAGGGGTCAAGGGACTCATATCCAGACTGATGTGCAGTTTCATGGCATCTGTCCAAGAACCATAGACTTTCTATCTCTTCCATTATGCCTATACTGTAAAATCTGACTGTTATTCTTGTCCAGGCCTCTTAGCTTTCCCTGTGCTGGAGAAACATTCCAATTTTCAGGCCTGATTTACCCCTGCACATGATGTACCTATTTTTGGAGTTATGTCTCTATTTTCAGGCTTGATTTACCCCTTCATATAAGTTTTTGAATTTCTCCCTCATCACAAATTATTTTTGAAGCTGCCTAGTACACATAAAATCATGCGACATGACAAACATGCTAGTGGCACCAGTCATTTAAAGAAAGAGTGCGCACAGCTTGCACCTCCCTTTTGCAGAAGCAAAAATAAATTAACTTATGTGGAAGAACTATTTTTTAAAGGTGTTTCAAAGTAGTACCCCAGTTTTTTACTGGAAGCAGGAAGACTTACGTAGTATTTGGTATTCAGATTTTATGCTCATTAGATATCCAGACTTTTGGCTGGATAGGCCTTTGTACCTATCTTCAATGTCTGCAAATTGAAAGGAATGCTCTTGCCTTATCTTGTCCATCTCAGGGTTACCCACAATTTGTGACTATAGGCAAACTTCGTTACTAGTGTCCGGTACATTTCTGGCACTAATAGCTGATGTAGAATTTCTTCCCTTTATATAAAAGATGATCTTTAACTGAAAGCATGTGTAAGCAGACACTATATTCCCCTTACATCCCTGCTTATGTTGTCTTTGAGTTTTATAAGGTTTATGTGACTTACCTGTAAGTCAGCTAACTCAGGGTCACTTTCTTCAGTAACTTGCAGCAAGGCGGAAGGTGTAACTTCTAAAACTTCTTCCATGTGTTCTCCTGCAAAGAATAGATCTAGACAAAATAAACCTTCTGGTTTATTATCTCTGCTATCTGTACAAGTCTGTTGAGTGAGTTATCTTCTTTTAAGTTGTTCTTTCTCTATATCCTACTGTCAGTAGAGACCACCTCCTTACATTCCTTTTCTTTTTTGTGTTGCTCTTCCCATGCAAATTATCACGCAGACCTAATTTTACCTTCAGTATTTCTTCTTACCTTTCATTTACCTATTAATTTGAGGCTGACTTCACTTGATTTTCCAGATTTACACTAGCAAAAATTGGATATGACTGGATGCACTTTTTGTTGGAGATATACGAGACTTGTTTTTTTTTTTTTGGTTAGTGTGTCTATGTTTTCAGAGTTAATGCTTTACCGGGATCAAGTGATGATGTGGGTAGATTCTACAGAAAATATTGATGGTTGCTGCATAACACTCACAAATAAACTGATAAAAAGCTTCAAGTAAGATAAATATTCCATTGCAAGTTCATTGTTAAGTTTTATACATACCTATACACATATGTGTATATAAATATATATATATATATATATATATATATATATATATATATATATATATATATGTGTGTGTGTGTATATATATATATATATATATATATATATATATATATATATATATATATATTGTAGAATCTATGAAATCTATGAAGATACTGGAGGCCGGAAATTCACTGAAACTTTTACTTATTTATTTTACAAACTAAAATTCTAGCCCTCATTGCCTTTGCAAAAATGCAATATAAACAGCACCATCTACTAGTTCATCAGTCTGTTATGTTCTCCCAGGATATAGGTTGTCCCAAACTTGGCAGAGTAGTCCCAGGCTAAAGATTTCTTTCCTAGGTCCTATTCTCAGTTCAGTGCTGAGGTACTCCAATAATATGCTCCCACCCTGTAGGCCTCACTGTTCACTCATAAAATTAACTATTTTCAACAGGCAAGGTCCTACAGTGATGTTCCCCAGACTAACCACAACTGAACACTTCTTTCAGTCCATTCTTCCAGGTCTTCCTTTCAGCACTTCAGTTTCTCCAGGTGAAGAACTACCTTACTGAATTCAGTCTTCCAGGCTACTCTGTTCTATACTAAGATAAAGTCCCTGTGATTGCGGAAATGTTTGCAATAGCATAGCTAGGGTGGGGTGAGAGGGGCAATTGCCCTGGGCACAAAGTGTTGGCAGGCAGAGTCTACCTCTCATGGTCTCTCTTTAATACATACTGGCTTTTAAAAGCTGGTACTGCATTTGTGGTCAAACCTGATTACTTTAGCATTCCCTGTGTCATCTACACTGTAATAAGTAGTTTGCTACAGTTGAAAGCACTTCTTTTTTTAATTAAATCTTGGGTGCTGTTGTGCTCTGTACAGACTATAAACTGTAGCAAATTGCTGGATTCCATTTCCATTGTTGAAAGGGCTATTCATCGAACACCCTTACATTGACACATAAACACCGAATTATCAAAACTTTGAATGGCCACATAAGTGAATTTTTTTCCCCAGGGGAAAAAATTGCTTGGCCATCATCAAGAATTTGCCCTTTCCTTCACTGTAGTGCGATCTTGGAGTTGATATATTTAGTTAGGGGGTGTGTGGGGAGCACAACCCCCCACATCTTTGTAGGGTGTGACAGTTTATTTACTTTGTTGTTGGCCAAGTGATTTTTTTCCCCTGGGAAAAAATTTGCTTTTGTGGCCGCTCGAAGTTTTGGTAGTTCAGTGTTTACATATCGATGAAAGGGCATTAGATGAATAGTCCTTTTGACAGCATGATATAGACCCCAAATTGCTTGCTAAGTGGTAGCAAGCAGTTTGCTGGAGTAGAAATGTACAAAAAGCATTTTTTTTCATTTAAAACCTAAGTGTTGTAGCACTCTATGTATGTTATAAACTGTAGCAAGTACTTGATACATGTGTTGCAAACAGTTTGCTACAGTTTAAACATAAAAAAATTGAATTAAAACCTGAGCACTGCAGTGCTCTATGTGTGGCATAAACTGAAGCATTGCTTTCTTCATTTGAACCAAATAGTTTGCTACAGTTATAAAGCAAAAATGATTTCTTATAGCTTCGGTGGCGCAACAGGTAGCACACTTCCCTTTGGGACGGAAGAATGTGTGTTTTATTCCTACATCCAGTAGATCAATTACTGACACTGCACTTCTGGTTGTGTCATCCTTCAGATGAATCAATAAACTTGAGGCCCCATCTGCTTGAGTGGATCATAGCCTAGGTGGGTGTAAAAGTTCCCATTACACCTGTTGAAAAGAGTAAGAGACGTTCCCTGATATCCTAGCCAAATTTACTAGTATAAATAACACATCCACAGTCTCCCTTGAAATGAGTCTACTGGCCTAGTGAGGCTAAACTGGTTGCTAAAGGATAAAAAATAAAATTATTTGTTTTTATTATTAACAGAAATAAGAGGAAGGGGAGTTGGGAGTAGGAAGCAGAGACAGGATGTGAATGGCTCCTGCCCAGTGCCCAAGTATGATTGTGGACCTTTTTTTCCCTCTTCACTTGAAGAACTGGGGGGTAAGGCCAGCTCTTTCTGATTGTTTGTGAGAGCCAGTATAAGAATATTCCCACAATTTACAAATTTTAAAGAAGCATACTAATTTCTTTCTTCAAACATGTTACAAAATTATGTTATTCTGGGAGTGTGTTCACCTTTGCTGCAGCACACTTTCCACAACTGCTATTCCAGGCACAAACTCCCCTTACTTTGAGAGGCCAACTTGTCTGACTAAATGCCCTTCTTTTCATATGCCATCTGACAGGATAATTAGCTTGTTAACCATAATTCCTGCAGGTGCCCTCTGTAGCTAATATAAAACAAGTATTTGTCTGCCATAAAGGAACATCACTATTTACAATATTTACAGCAATATTTTATTGACAGCATTATTATTACAATACTTCCATTCAGATTTATATCATTTTGATTCATTCAATATTTATTGACAAACATCACACTATGACAGATTGACCCCACAACCTTAAAACCTTTGTTAAAGGGCCAGTAGATATGCTGCGAGCCATAGCTGGCCTTAGGCATAGGCCAACTAGGCAGCCACCTAGGGCATTGCTGAAGCACGGATGCTTTTCCAATATTTATTTGTTTATTTATGCATTTATTTGTTTGTAGTAAAGAAATGGTTTCCTTAACATGTATTAAATTAGTAAAGGAAAAATAAACTGAGGTGTAAGACAAACTGTGAGAAAAAGGAAGAAAAAAGTACCTGGATGGTGTCAGTAGTCCAGGATGGGGGCAACAGGTGATGTGGGAAAGGAGCTGTTGAGCTCCTTTGACTATGGCACCAGATGACCAAAGGCCAACCGTGCTGAGAGCCCAAGCTAGGCCACCTGCTTTATTGTGGGTTGAGCTTGACTGATCTTTTACAGCAAACTTAAATGGGAGAAACAGAACACTGACTTACAGAGATTGTATTTCTACCCCCTTGTTTGTTGTAACTTCATTAGGGGAGGATGGTTTGTGACTAAAGTAAGGATGACCCTGCCATTAAAGACAATACTTCAGTTACAATAGCAACCACTTGATTACTATGCCTTCCATCTTAGTAGCTGAATACCTGGTCTCTGCCCTGCTTAGCTTGCAACTTAAAATCTGATGTTCGCAGGCAAAATGGCAATAACTTGGAAATGGAAAAGACCTGACCCACCAGACAAGGATGATCTGGTAGATATGATCTAAGATACAGCAAGGTTTGAGCTACAACTAGAGGGGCACAGAAGGAGGCATAGAAACAGAAATTGAGCACGTAGCAGGAGTTCAAAAGGAAAGGTTCAGACCTTCTGGTATAGTAAGGACCACAATATAATATCATAGATATGGGAACCCAGTGTTGTTCCTGATGGTGAGATGGGGTTCAGGACTTGTTTTTAGTTGACTGGATTTTAGTAAACTATATTTTGTTTTGTTTATACAAATATAAGAGTTATAGGTCTGATGACTGTTCTAACACTTCATAAAGGTATTGTGAATAAATATATAAAATATTACACTTAATCTGGGGTGAGTCTTGATGTATAAGGCTTAAGTATGTTTTCCATGTTAATACATATCACTGATAGCCTGCCTCTGGGAAATGGCTATTCTCCCCATCCCAAAGCCCTGTAAAAGCACTGTCTCTAAGCTTACCTATGATTTATTTGTCCATTTTTATTTATACTTTGACCGGGCTAGTCCCACTGGGATAGCAGCCTCTTTTCAGAAGAGATTTGAGGTGACATTTCTACTTCTTAGGAAATTTGATGGGGGCACTGCAGAACTTTCCCTACTCTTTTTGATAGGTGCTGTAGGATATTTTATACCTAAAAGTCCAAACACAGCTTCGGGGATGTTGCCAATAGATATCCAAGAACCAAGTGGCAAAATTACTAGGTAAAACTTCCTTTGTTAACGCTGGTAAATCCAACAGATACAACACGTTTTCGTTGAACGAAAACGTGTTGTATCTGTTGGATTTACCAGCATTAACAAAGGAAGTTTTACCTAGTAATTTTGCCACTTGGTTCTTGGATATCTATTGGCAACATCCCCGAAGCTGTGTTTGGACTTTTTGGTTTGTTGTTTCTCAGCTTCTCCTCTTTTGGCTTGTCTTATATTTTATACCTACCTACGTTACCACAAGCTCAAGTAGATGGGACCGTGGCTTAACATGTCATTTGAAGTATGATATAATCAGGACTACAGGAGCCTGCCTAATGTTGTGCTGCAGTGTCATTAATACAATCACCTGGAGGGGGGAATAGAACCCACAGTCTTCTTGTTTTCTAGCACCAAAGGAGTGTTATCTGTTATGTCACAGATTATAAACTATTAAGTTTTTGCTGAAATCTGAGGATGCTAAACTATTTAAAAGCATTCTGTGTTTCTAGTGTTCATTTTATTTTAAGGTGCATCTTCCCTTTTGTTAAATCTCTAAGGGGATACACTACAGATGCAAAATGGGTACAAATTTCTGATATTGCCCATCATACCCCAAGAATGCACTCACTTGCTTCTTCATGCCTGAAGTAGGCAATTTTCTCACTCATTCCTTCTCTTCTTTCTGAGGTCTACCAATTATCCTTCCTAAATATTTTACCTCTGTTATGCATAGCTTGTTCTCCTTGATGTGATTGTATATATGCCACTGTATTGAAATGTTCTGTCATTCATGGATTATGTGTTGTCATATAAAGACACGGAGCTCTGATCTTATATATGCCTCTGTACAGAATTTTTTTTTGTCATTTATTGTATTTGTACTGTTATGTTATGGAGCTTTTCTCCCCGGGCCTCCGCTGTAAATGGACCATGTTCCAGTCAGACTTTCCCGGTAAACAAATGTAAAATAAAATAAAATAAAAAAGTGTTGTTATAGGCACTGACCAACAGCTTGGCTTATCTCAAAGCACCTAACACAGCCTGTACCTTAGTTACATCAGAGTGCCAGTCCTCAGAGTACATTATAATATCATATAGGTATGTGACAGCATATTTGACATAGGTCTTACTCTGCCCAAGTGTCCATTGACCACTGGGTCACCATATAACTCAAAATAAGAGCAGTGTACTGGAGAAAGATGTCTGTGGTTGAAAAGGCTGTATTTTTTCTGGATTAACTCTTAGTGGGACTGGCCCGTATCCTTTTTTCAGATCTAATCTCTGGGATGAGATTGTAATTGGCCATTGTTTGATCGGTACTCTACTCCAGTTAACAAATTTAAATAAGCAAACAAATAAATAAGTACATAAATAAATAAATTAATGTGTGGTTAAGAACTTTGTCTTCACCATCTTTTCTGAGCTCAGCTACCCCACACCTTGGTAGCTATTAAATTTTGAAATGTTTTGGAATTAACACTGTAAGGATGTAGCACTAACCTTTTGACCCTTTCTCATCCCCATTTTAAGCATTTTTGCATATCTCTTACACAGTATTTCTCTCTCTCTCTCTGACATTGGTAGTCTGCAAAATTTAAAATGAACCTTTTCTCCACAAATGGTCTCAATACAGTGTTGTATCAAGTTTGTTCTTACAGGTTGTTCAGGAAACATTTCTGTTTTTGTTAGCAGAAACTCAATTATTTTCTGTTTTCTGGGGTGTAAACAGTGCATCCTGAGCTGGATTCAGCACTAAGCAACCTAGGCAGTCACACTTTAAATGGTAAAATGTCAGAGAGAACAGGAAAAACTAGCATGACTAACCAAACCAGTGGAGAAGAAATTTCATAAAAGTTTTAGCGCTTTCGTCAGGGTTATAACAATGACTTCATCAGTATGTACTTCTTTGCATGGTTATAGTATATCAATATGGTATATCTGTTTTGGCCTTTTCTTATTTGTATGTCTAACCCTGTCGCTTACTCCATTTAATTTTTCCACTATGTGAAATGGACTCTGCTATTAAACCAAAAACATGTTTTATGCAGACAAGACCAAAACTAACACCCAGTCTCCATCTCTGAATTTCTTGGTCCTACCTTTCTATGATATAACCCTTGTTCTGTAGCCTGGGATCTTTCCATGTGTTCTCATACGAGGGGCATTATTACCCTCAACCTACCTCATTAAGGCTGAGTGATGCCTCCAGATATTTCTGCAGTTACATCCTAATGATGTCTCTAGGTGTCAAATATTGGGGTCTATATTAAATCAGCGAACGCTTAAAAAAGTGAACTCTGATTTATTGACCCAATGTAAACGAAAGCTTACAATCCTGAACACTTGAATCAGTGATTTTTTTCCCAGGGAAAAAAATCACTATTCCACAAAAAAAATAAAAAATAAAAATAAAAACTTCAAAACATTATTATTATGAATAATTCCAAAACCATGCTACATATAAAGTATTTAAAGATTTCATCTTAAATTTTACACAAAGGCAAACACAACTGTATTGATATTTGTCCTCTGTGTAGCGCAGGTAAAGAGATATTAATTGTTGTTCATATAATATTTATTTATATTGTCATAAATTTCAAGTTTTGTTTAAATACCTCAACAACTAAGTAATACAGACAGAACTGCTTTGCCACATATGAGAGCTCTGAGCCAGATGAACAAAATGCTGCTGATAGTATGTGTGTACTTAAGTGATTGTTGAGATATTGCAAATTGTTTACAATATATTACAAACTTAATAGTCACTGTATTTGCTGTAAATTATAAAATCTATTTTAAAACCAAGAACATAAAGAATACTACCACTATAAAAATGCCATTTGCAATTCTTTAGTGACCCATATTGTTCCTGAAATATGAACTTTTGTTTGAAATATGAGGGCAGAATTTGATTCTTTCAAAAAGCTTAGGCTCCACCCATTAGAAGTTACAATGTAAACTTCCAAAGCTCCATTGGAGGGAATGAGCTATCTTGTAAGCTGGTATAGTGACATTTTACATGGGATTTTCTTTTATCCCTAGGTTTCTCTGGCAATATCTAACAGTCCATAAGGATACCTGCTATATAATAACTCAGAGGAACTGAATTCTTTCAGAGTTGTGGCACTTCTCAAATGGCAAACTGGAGATGGAGTATTATCAAGTCCTAGTTTTTGTCATCTTCTTCAAAAACTTTTCTCAGCATGGATTTTAATATTCAGTTAACAAATTCCTGCTAACCAATCTGAATGGGTCTGATAATTAAGGCTTTTCATTTCTTGACCCTGAAGCATTGGTATACTTGGAGGAGCATTATTCTGGACATAACTGGTCACTAAGTATTCCCTTAGATATCACCATGCTGGAACATAATTAGTCTACCACCTTAGGTACTGTTTTAGCATTAGCCTTAGGTAGCAGAATAGTATCACAGTAATGTGTTTCACAGTTCAGTGGAACCAAGATACACTGCAACCTATTGGTGGATTTTAATAATGGCTGAGGATGTTCATAGCAATAGATTCAAATGGCACTGTTATGATAACAATTGCAATCAAAGCATTTTTTAAACCCTGGGTGAGGTGCTATATTCTAGTATTCAGGGCATCCAGAATAGAAGTTTTCAAATTATTTCAGTAAAACCTTTCTAGGATCAGTGCTTTAATCTTGTCCATTCTTAGGCACACTCCTAGTACATGACTTTGTACTAGCCTTATCACTTGGTTTCTGAAATGTATAGGCATTAAAAGTTCAGTTACTGCTTCCTCTATCTGCTTAGTTTCCCCGTACAATTATTCATTACTTAAAGTATGGAGTAAGAAGTGAAAACATTTTGTTCAGCTTCATTTGCAGCTTTAACTATATTTCCATACTCTTTTCAAAGTGTAATTTTCACATTGTGCCTCTTTAAATTTATCCAGCTTATCTGGATGTCAGCCAGTGCTAGAATTTCTTCAGATTCAGTCTGTCATGAGGTAAAAGGAGCTAATGCCTCTCCTAACAATGCAGACACTGGTCCCAGTGTCTAAATCTTCTCCAGGAAAGGTAACTTTACTAGTAACGCCTCTCCTAGCAATGCAGACACTGGTCTCAGTGTCTAAATCTTCTCCAATGAAAGGTGACTTTACTAGTAACACCTCTACAGCAATGCAGACACCAGTCTCAGTGTCTAAATCTTCTCCAAAGAAAGGTAACTTTACTAGTAACGCCTCTCTTAGCAATGCAGACACTGGTCTCAGTGTCTAAACCTTCTCCAATGAAAGGTAACTTTACTAGTAACGCCTCTCTTAGCAATGCAGACACTGGTCTCAGTGTCTAAATCTTCTCCAATGGAAGGTAACTTTACTAGTAACGCCTCTCTTAGCAATGCAGACACTGGTCTCAGTGTCTAAATCTTCTCCAATGGAAGGTAACTTTACTAGTAACGCCTCTCTTAGCAATGCAGACACTGGTCTCAGTGTCTAAATCTTCTCCAATGAAAGGTAACTTTACTAGTAACACCTCTCCAGCAATGCAGACACTGGTCTCAGTGTCTAAATCTTTTCCAATGAAAGGTAACTTTACTAGTAACGCCTCTCTTAGCAATGCAAACACCGGTCTCAGTGTCTAAATCTTCTCCAATGAAAAGTAACTTTACTAGTAACGCCTCTCCTAACAATGCAGATACCGGTCTCAGTGTCTAAATCTTCTCCAGTGATAGGTAACTTTACTAGTAATGCCTCTCCTAACAATGCAGACACCGGTCTCAGTGTCTAAATCTTCTTCAATGAAAGGTAGCTTATACTAGCGCCATTTAGGAACAGTCGAATGTCTGCTTTATTAATTTTTCTTGTTCCTTTCTTTTATGAACTAGATGTATAAAGCCTAGTTTTTTTCTTTTTTAGGGTCATGTATTTTAGCTCAAAAACAATATAATTAAAGCCTTGTTCAATGTCAGTGTATCTCTCAGTATAGACAATTGTCTCTTTTTTCTGTCTTTCTTTATGTTGCTCATTCTCTGTGTTGCTTAACCTTTGTAAAGAGTATCTCAGAACACAATTAGTTTTACTGTTTTCCTTACGTACAGCTACCTGTTGACTACAGCCTTCTCATATTTAAGGTTTCCATCTTACAATGACAGAAATGGGTTTAGAATGCTGATGAGATGAAGTTTCTTCCACTTTGAAATTCAACAGAACATACAGTTATACAATGTTAAGAATACGTTGAGCCATCAAAGTAATAATAAACAATTAGCACTTCAAGAGTTTTGGTATTTCAATAGCAGCATTTAAAGGCTATCCCAACTGATAAAAGTCTTAGTGTAATTCATAGATCTTGTTCTGATCACTTCTTTTTCAGTTTTTACATAGTATTACTATTAAATTTAAAAATTCTTTGAATGTAAGAACTGAATTCAATTTCCATTTTTTTGTAATAACCTTTCTACTTACTGTCAGAAGACTCCAGAACAGTTTTTGTTATTTGGCTTTTCCAGATAAAGGAAATAGAACACCTATTAGTATTGATGATCTAGTTAAAGAACAATTATCAGGCCATAACCTCTTAAAAACATACTTATATATTCCCAATATGCATTTCATTTTTCATAATCCATAAACATGTGTACCCAATCAGCTTTTACATCTTTACTACATCTCCAACAGACTGAATAAGTCATTTTACTAAACTTACAGATTTTATAGAGTGACAAGCATTATATGTATATATTTCCATATAAACACTTTCCAATACAAACTTGAAGAAGTTTGACTGACTGATTTAAGTAACAAAGTTTTATTCACACCATCTACCGAGTCACTTAATCTGCTACTATCAAAAAAGCTCCAGAATTTTGCATCAGAATTATTATTTCTACTATTATTACTATTTATAATTAAAAAAACAGAAGCAGCAAAACAAACTAAATAAATAAAAATGCTGGCAGGCAGTTTCACAGGCACAAATCACTCAGGTGATGATAAACCAAAGGTGTATTTAATGATAAAAATCCACAAGAAAAACAAATAAAATGTTAGTGCTTTCGTTAAACAACTGATGAAGTTAACACTTGTTTAACGAAAGCGCTTACATTTCATTTGTTTTTCTTGTGGATTTTTATCATTAAATACACCTTTGGTTTATCATCATCTGAGTGATTTGTGCCTGTTAAACTCTGCCTGCCAGCATTTTTACTATTTATAATTAACTTACATAACTTGGTCAAGCTTTCTTTGTGGGTCATGTTACCCCAATGATAGCATTCATATAGTCATATAATGGGGGAATAATATTCTGTTCCTCTTCACTCATATTATCTACAAATTCATTTAGTTTATTACTGATGGATAATAATAACTGGTTAATAGATTCATACAATGTATAATATTTCATTAAATATTCTATCAGATCATAATACTAATCCGTTCCTTTTAGTAAATTGATTTTAATATTGTTCTGAGTTTCCTTAAATCTAGAGGTGTGTGCAATGGGCAAGCACAAACATTTTCATGTTCATATTAATGGTGTTTTTAAAAAACATTTTTCTTAACTGTTTTAAGAAATTATTTCATATATGCAGAGTCTAAAGATTAAAACAATTTTCCTTCTAAGGTAAATTTTATTAAAGAGATGAAAGGATTGTTACATATTTCTAATTTATCATATTTAATAAACTTATAAGAATAACAAAACCCTTGCAGTGCAAAAAACAATCAAAACCAACTGGTAAAAAAATTCCTTTAATCCAAAAGTGTTAAGCGATTTCATTCCTAAAATGATGGAACTTCATCAGAACACTAACAATAATCGTAACCAATTCATTTAAAAGGTATTAAGAAAAATCACAACAGGAAAGGGAACCAATTACACTCTTGGGACTCGAGACCCATGATGGCAGCATTGTGGAGATTATATTCAACAGTTCCAGTGATTTCAAAATGTATAGTTACTCTTCGGAAAAATGTAATAGTTCCCATGTGAATATTATTACTAAAGGTATGACTTTTGTTCCAGCTATAAGAGCTAATATTACTGACATGCTGATTGATTTAAATTTCTCAAGAAACTAAACTTAACATTATGGTTTAACTGTTGTGACCAGCCTACATCTTCTAAGGACACTTACGAGGAAGTTTCATTAAATGAGATTAGCATCGCATATAGTAAGATTAATTTTGTGTTGAATGATATATTTCAAGGGCAAATCACTAGTGATGAGTATATGAACATGACCAATGATATACTGATTTTACCCAGTATTTTTGGTATTCCCAATATCCACAAATCTGTTAACAATCCTCTTTTGTGCCACATTGTAGATGTAGCTAGAACAAAAAGACACTTTTTATAGCCAAAGAATTTGGAATATTACATTAAAACATGGCTTGGGTTTGTTACCTTATATTTGTAAGGATTCCTGGGATTTATTAAACAAGTTTAATGAAGTCCCTTTTATTAAAAATGGGATTTTTAAACGATCAATGTGAAAGATTTATATTCTGTTATTCACCCATGACACAGGGTTACAATGTTTTTTTATGGAATGTATCAGTACAATTTTTGAATTTTCCGCTTCTAGGTTAAATGCTCTCATGACATTAATGCAGATAGTGGTAGAAAATAACTATATTTTTTGATGGACAATTGTTTAGACAAGGAACTTGTTTAGCAATGGGGTGGCTTGTTCCCCTGTTTTTGCTAATTTTGTGATGGAACACTGGGAGTCACACTATTTGTTTAATAGTGAATTTTCCAATTCCTGGGGTATGTACACCAGGTTTTTGGATGACATCTTTATTTTAAATTGGACCAGCTCTCAGAGTAAATTGGACAATTTTACCCATTACATCAATGATACTATGGAGTTTTTTGAAATTACATACAGTGCTAATGAAGATGTTATAAATTATATGGATATTGAGATTAAGAAAACACCATAAGGTGGATTATGTTAGTACAAATATATATATATATATATATATATATATATATATATATATATATATATATATAGGAAACCAACTTTTTAACTCTTTTTGTTTGCATTTTAATAGCTGGCAGCCTTGGCATCAGGAAAAAAAACAGCAGTGGTCAAGGGTCAGTTGGTCTGTTTAGCATGGATGGTGTCTAGTTTTGAGGTCCTCCTGCATGAATGTGAGTTTCTTGCCAACATGCTTTATAAAAGGGGATATCCACCACATTGTATTAACTCTATCAGGGAGGAAGTGGTTGTTTGTCAAAAGGAGAAATGTTTTTTATACCATCTTGATTTCAGGGGCAACAAGTGATGTTGAGGTGACAAATATTATACCACAAGAAATTAATTTCTCAATGTCTTTTGTAGTGCTTTCACTCTGGATAGTAAACCCATTTTGAATATTTTCAATAAAAGTCGGGTTTTGTTTAATGAAAATGCTGACTTGGTAAAAAAGTTAGGAGATAGACCATTGATTACCTACAGGAAAGACAAATATTCAAGAAGTATTTGGAAAAGGGGAAAATTCTTCCCCTGGTTAGAGGTTTGTTGTACCAAGGGACTGGTATATTTAAATATGGTCACTATTCTAAGTGCCCCTAGATTTTAAAAGCAAATAGTGTTTTTGTGAGAGGGAAAACAATTCATTCTTAGGATAATTTTTCTTGTGATTCAAAATGAGTGATATATTCAGCATTATGTAAATTGTGTCAAGCATTTTATATTAGAAAGACTGGCAGGAAGTTCAGAGAATGTATTTACAAGCACAATTAAGATATTAGAAATAAGAAGAACACTAATGCATTATTCAAGCATATTGAATCAAATGCAGGCAAGAATTTGTATTTTTTGCTTGGAACAAATATCCTTGGATCCATTAGGTGGCTTTATGGAAGAATACATTGAGAGATAAGAACTGTGGTAACAATTATTCCTTAATGCAACAATGTGTTGCAGTTTGAATGAAATGTGTTCTATCAGCTGTGTCTTGAAATTAAAACACTATGTAGTATAGGTTTTAATCATGTAATTTTTTGTTTGCTTTATATTTATTTTTGTTTGTAATATTTGTATATATTTGTATTCATTTACAGTTAGTGTTGTAACATGTCTCATTATATTGACTGATGGTTCAATTTATTTTGTGGAATCTAATTATGTGATTTTTCTTATTAGCTTTTCTGATAAAGTTCCATCATTTTAGGAATGAAAGCACATAAAAC
Source organism: Protopterus annectens (assembly GCF_019279795.1). Classification (NCBI taxonomy): domain Eukaryota; kingdom Metazoa; phylum Chordata; order Ceratodontiformes; family Protopteridae; genus Protopterus; species Protopterus annectens. Next base: position 242,448,642 of record NC_056747.1, on the reverse strand, counting down.
TTTTGGATTAAAGGAATTTTTATCATTTTTGTGACTGTTTTTTGTACTTCAGCAAGGGTTTCATTTTTCTGTTTTATATATCCTTTTTTGGGGGTTTATTTGATTCAAACTTATAAGAATTTAGTAAAATCTGCTCCTGAATGGTTCTCCATTGACTAGTATAAGTTGAGTCTATCCAGAGTACAATAGAGTTAAAATTTAAAGCAACAGAATAAGAGTCTACATCTGGGATGATAATACCACCATACTCTTCCATAATCTTATATGATTTCTATTAGCAATTCTCAGCTTTTTAGGACAGCATAAGAATGAAGTCAATGTTTTTTCTATTTTCTGTAAAGGTTTTCGTCACATATTAAAGCTATTGAATGCAATGTGTATATACTCTTGGGTAGTATAAACACGTTAATAAGTATTAACCTATCCTTGAAAGTTAAAAAAAAGTAATCCTATTTAATAAGAAGTAACACTTCTTCGGTTATTTTTTTCAAAATTCTTATTAATAATCTTATTCACATCTTGATAGATTTTTATTCCCAAATATTTTAGTTCTTATTCTTACCAACTATATTTATATTTATATTTAAACTTACTATCTAGTAATTGATTTAACACTAAAGTTTCAGTTTTATTATTATTCAATTTCAACAGTGATACTTCTTGAAACTTTTTAATTTCCTCATCTATTTCTTCAGTTGAATAATTTACATTTCATATATTTAGTAAAATATCATCTGCAAAAAGTTGTATTTTAGATTGACAATCATTGCATTTTTTCATTGCTTCTTACATTATTAGCTAAGGGTCTGATAACTAATTCAAATAGTAGAAGGTACAAGGGACACCCATGCTGTGTGCTTTTGTTTAAAGTGAATCCTTGAGAAATGAAATATCCAATTTTAAAATATGCTTTGGAGTCTCTAGACATTTTTTAAATATTCCAATAATTTTTTTCTGCAAATGCAAATGCTTCTAAAGTTTTAAACAACTAGTTTTAATCTACAGAATCAAAAGTTCTCTCGATATCTAAGCTAATTTGGGCCAATTTCTTGTTCATTCCTTTTGCTAACTCTAAGATAGTTACTACCCATTTTATGTTATCACTAATTAATCTCTTGGCTATAAATCCTGTTTGATCTTTATTAATTAATCTGCTATATCTCTTAATCTTGTGGCAAAGATGGAAGTAAATAGTTTATAGTATGTGTTTAATAATGAAATAAGTGTATATGTTGAAACTAACTTATTATCTTTTTCTTGACTAAGTATAGGTGAGATTACAGAACTTTTCTATGAAGAAGGAATTATTTCGTCACTCTAAATTATCCTGAGAATGTCACTTAGTCATTCTAAAATATTTAATAAAAGCAGACTACATAATTCCATACTTAAACCATCAAACCCTGGAGCTTTACCATTTTCCCTTTTTCAAAGCTTCTTTAATATCTATGAGAGTAATAGACTTATTCAACAGAGATAGTTGTTGGTCATTTAGTTTATCAGTAACTTTTTTTAAATACTTGTCAATTTTGTAATCATCGGGATTATTACTTTATTGTTATTGAAATCCTCGTGGAATTTTTTTAAATATTAAGCATTTCCTCTGTATCTTTATTAAGCTTATTGGTGTGAGGATTTCAGATATTATTGATCTGTACCTTTTCGTTTAACATTTTACTTCTGTTAGCTGATCTATGAAGATTTTTTTGAAGTCATAGCATAAATGTGCAATTTTTTAAGCTTCAGTATTATCTAATTTCTTTGTTTGTTGTTCAATCCTCACTTTGTGTTTTTCATTTTGTATTTTTAACAAATCTTTATCCAACTCTTTCATTTTATTACTAGCCCATCTTCCCATTCTATCTTTAATAAGCATGTTTAAGGAGTCCCATATTATGACTTTACTAACCTGAACACTATCATTTAAAGATAACAAATTCTCAATTTATTCCTTAAGATAGCTCTTACATTATTTTAATTTCATCACATATACTGGGATTCAATAAATAATCTGAAATTTCCTTATATTCATTAATATAGTAATACTTAGTGCATTATGATTAGATAAGTGACAAGGAATAATTTTAAAATAATTCACTTTATTAAATAAATCTAGTCTAGTTTGTGTCCCATGCACATAAGAATAACGAGTGAAGAACAATGAGTTATTTTCTGCTTTTACTATTACAGCAAGTAAATTATTACTAATCCATCTATTTAGCATTTTAACTGATGACAGAATTTTAGCTTTCTTCTGTTCACTTGTATCTTTATGGTAGATATTCAGTTAAAATCCCCTGCTAGCATTAAACTAATTATGCAATAAGTTTAAGTGGTCTTTAGCCACTCATCCACCTGTTTAAGGGATCCAGTAAAAATTAGCTAGTGTATAAACTTTGACAGTCTATTTAACTATTACAAATGTATATGTTACTTTGGCATCATTAATGTATTCCATGACCTTAGGCATTACAGTAGATTTTCTCCAAAGAATAGAAGTTCCTCTCCTCTTTTTGCTTAAAGTAGCAGATGATAACATTTTGTAACCAGAGTTATTTAAATATTGTATATCTTTATCTACCAAGTGAGCCTCTTGCAATAATATAATATCTCCTCTATTTAATTTTGGATATATCAATAATGATTTCCTTTTGTTGCCATTATTTTATCCATTTAATTAATAGATTAAAACTACCCATACTGTGTATTTAAAAAAGATTTATTTTAAAAGATAATATGACACATTCATCCACATTATTAATTTAATTGTATACAAGACTCTAATGCATTCCTCAATCACTATCTTAACATTCCACATTTTTTAATTCTTCCTTTCTACAAACTAAACTACCAAAAGGCATAAATAATAAAATCAAGTCTACAGCTGTGACTGTATACATTACTAATAAAACACAATCTATCATGAATACCAAAGTACTTAGTTTGCCTATCAAATAAACAAACTACTATAATATCTCTCTACCCACCATTACTTAAAAATTTATCAAAAAACTAGTCAAAAGCTACTGTGACTTATAAATAATTAATATAATATTATACGTAAGTTAAACATATTAAGAGACTATTCATTTAGTTATATAGTTTGTCATTTAAAACTATAATCCCACTACTACATACAAGTTTAATAATCCTCTTTTATTAATCACAAATATTAAATAATCCAGCAAATTCTGTACTATATATATCTATTTATGTATTAGTAGTATAACTTACCCATTAATTATTCTTAAATTATTTGCTCATTCAACATAATTATAACTAAATCTCTAAATAAATAAGTAGAACAAAATGGGACCTGAAGAGATAAAGATATGTGTAAATTTACAGGTGACAGGTAGTCTTACCATACTAAACTATTACACAAAAGGAAAATCAATGCACATATATATTCATCATACTAAAAGATATACACATATTTTAGAGCTATCAAAAGTTCTGAATTAATTTAAAAAGTACAGGTGTCTATATCTCAAAATTGTGTAACACTGTTAATATGATAAACATCAAAATATTTTAAATCCATTAGCTTATTAAAATAATTCATAGAATATGTACATTCCTGAGGGTTAAAGAGAATGTCTTGCTATTTCTGTAATGTTAAAAAAAAATGCATTCTGTATTGTATCCTAAAGTTACAATATGTTTAATTTAAGTTCCATTCTCCTTGTTGAAACGTATTGAAAAATCTACTTTACTTTCTGATTCAGCAATATAACACTTGTATTTCAGGTCTGACTTATGAAATTAGTTATTTCAGGTAGTATCAGTGAATCTAATAGCACACAATATGCAAAAAGCTTCAAAGTTCACATGACCAAGCTTCAAAGTTCAAGTTTCAGGATATTTGCAAATATTATTATATGATTTTCTATGCAAATTATATGAGATCTTGTACTTTCACATTTTTCCATATGCAGATCTTTCTTATAAGCAGTTTATTTAAATATTGTTTCTGTCTTATTTGCTCACTGATATTCTGCTTTATTTTATATATCCTGTGTTTCTAAGATCTTTCATTAAACAGCTATTTAATCATCAGCTCTCTGTTAGAGATGACAGTATGTGTATATATTTCTTAACTTAATGATACTTCTCTTTTCTTAATCTTGCATAGTAGATAGTTCATTCCTTGCACATGTGCATATTATTCATAAGATGTTTACTTTTCTTATTAATTCTAGTATTGCAATCAGTCTTGACTCTATATATATATATATATATATATATATATATATATATATATATATATATATATATATATATAAATATGGATCCCTATCACATGGTCGACAGGCCATATGATCGACTTTCATTTGGTCGACAGTTCATATATATATCAACTCCAGGGTCGCACAACATTGGGGAGGGGGGGCAAATCTGCCTGTCGACCAAATAAATTGTCGACCAAATGAAAGTCGATCAAATGGCTTGTCGACCATCTCAGGTAGACCCATATATATATATATATATATATATATATATATATATATATATATATATATATATATATATATATATATATATTCACTACAGAATTTTGAAATACTGAAATCCCAAATTTCAGTATTTTGAAATTCTAACCCTGGGAGCTGCAAATCCCAAAACCCCATAACCGCGAAATTTAAAACCATGAACCTACACTACAAATACACCACACACATACACATACACACAATGTCCCCCCACAATCAAACAGACAATCCTATACCTCAGATAAGCAGGGGGGCACCTCCCATGTGTCAGGCTGCACCCCCCCACACCCCCCTAATAATATATACTAACTCCGAGATCGCACAATCACACACACAAAAGTAACTCACACCCACACATTTCACAGCCCCTTGCATACACACATCACAGCCAAAACACACATTAATATACACTAAAGCCCCCAACCAGCACACATACATACCCGAACAAACACCACACCATTCACACACCACAACACCAGAAGCGCTAATTCAAAATCTTCGTACTTCGGGATTTTGAATTTATCATTTCTGCTGTTTCAGCATTCCGGGTTTCGGTATTATAATTTTGAAATACTGCAATTCGTGATTTCAGTATTTCAAGTATGGTCGACAGGTGGATGGTCGAGCCCGAATGTCCGAACGAAGTGCGGCAACATCCCACATTTGTGAACACCAATGATGTGAATCACAAACTCCTGCCCCCTTTTTGCCCCATGTTAGCACTCATTTCTGGATGTAGAGTGGTCAGAAATGTCGTATTCAGTGTTTTTGCGACAGTCCAACAATTTGACATACCAGGATTCACTAAATATATTTGGACATATATAGGTTCGAGCACTGTGTGCTCGACCATATGGTGGTAAACCTATATAGACATATATATATATATATATATATATATATATATATATATATATATATATATATATATATATATATATATAGGACTGTCTATTGAATACACATTTCACAAAAACGTAAATGGGCAAGCTCAAATTCGCTTTTTATCAAAATGCACTTTTGCCAGAAGATAATTAAGCAAACAGTTGTTTGCATGTAGGTTTAGTTGTACATCAACATGTGGTGTAGATTGTACAACTAAACAAACTGCTGCTTAGATTGCAGTACAGTGGGGATAAGGGAATATTCCCTTTTCCCCACTGTAGTGCAATCTCAGAGTGAGAATATTAGATTAGAGGGGTGGAGGGGGCTTGCCCCCCTGCAAAAATGTGAGTAGTCTTTTATTTTTTAGTATTTTTATTTAATGCAAAAGTGCATTTTTGATAAATGCACTTTTGCAAAAGTGTGTTCAGTGGTTTATGTTTCAACGAAATGCGTGTTCAATGGAAAATCCTATATATATATATATATATATATATATATATATATATATATATATATATATATATAAATAATTCCTGCTTATTTAATTTGAATTTGTGCTTTTAGCCACTGTGATCTGCTGTTCAGATCTAAGCTTCACATCCTGACACTAGAATTTTATTACTGCATGTGAAAATGACAACTCACAGCTCATAGTAGCTGTTCATTTCCTCTGTACATTTCTCATTCTTCTCAATTCTTTTTAGCTGTTCTAATCAGTAACAAACATATAACTTTACTTCTTTCCATTAATGTGTACAATTAATATTAATAAGACTACAGCATAAGATATGAACATTCAGCAAAATGTAAACAAGTGATATGTCAGTAACAACTCAATATAAAACATTACTGTTGCTTTTGTTTTACCAATTCTTCACTTCTAAGAAAATAAAAGTTATTCTGTTTAGATTTATCACATATATACCTGAAAAAAACAGACATTAGTAATGCACTTTGACTTAGATTTTCTTCAGAACAGCTCCAGGATGGAAGCAAGGCAAGCAAAAATTCAGCATTCTGAGACAACTGGAAAATTATTTTGTTCTCAAACTTTTTTAAATGTTATTTACTTCATAAATGACCTGTGAAAAGAATGTGTGACATGGGAACAAAAAAAAAGAAAAACAAAATCACTAGCACTTTAACACCTCTAATTAACATATTACTTAGATCTGACATTCATTTATCCCAGCAATGTATATACTAAGCAAAGTTAAGCAAACTAAAATTCTTAGCTTATATATTCTTAAAGTTAACAATTCTATTGCTTATAATTTAATGTGATTCTCTTATAGGAGGTATTTGTTTAACATTTATAAATATATTTATAAGTTTAGTTAAATAAATATAAATAGATAGTTACATATCTTTTGAAGCTTAATGTTCAATACAAACATTTTACTTAAAGGATGAATCTATTGTTTCAGTAAATAAAAGTCCTGTAGTCAGAGAATAAAAGTCACTTGATTTTAAGCTTTTAATATTAGAAGCAGTTTCCTGGGAATTCAGCTCACTCTCTCTCTCTTGAGGGGTATAATGTTCCAATCCACTTCTTTAGTGTTACTAAGGATTTTACTTTTGTTGACAAAAGTGGATGCCACCTCCAGTATGTCAAATATTTCAGTGCCTTCAAAAAGAAATAACTTGATCTTTGCAGGAAACACTAATGTGGCTTTAATATTGTTCTTTTTAAGTTAATTGATCAGTGGTAAGCAGGAATTTCTTTTACTCATTACTTTACTGGAATAACCATTGTCAGATCTGACTATATGTTCACCTTGTTTAATAGGTGGGCTGGACCGTGCTGTTTTTAATAGTTGATCTTTCTCTAAGATGGACTTAAACTTCACTATAATTGAACATGGTGGTGAGTTTTCCTTCTTTAAATGTGCTCTCAGGGATCCCTTTGCTGTTTCAATTCCAAAAGGTAACGTTTCAGGTAGATTTAATGTTTTATTTGGCTAGGTTGTTAAGAAGTTTATTATTTTGTCTCCCTAATACTTTTCAGGTATACCATAAATTCTAATGTTATTTCATCTCAGTCTATTTTTTTAAACATCAGCTTTATCTATGATCTAGTTATTTTGTTTTAAAAGATATTAATTCTGTGACTAACCTTTAGTTATTCTCTGTTTATGATCATTTAAAGCTTCTTCTATATTGCTGATTTGTGCACTTTGTTGTTTCATAAGAATTTCTAAATGCTTCATCTTCTTTCTGATTTCTTCTTTGAAACTTTTTAGTTTCTTATCCAGTTTGTCCATTTTAAGTAATACATCCTGCATACCAGCTATTATCGACTGGCTATCTTTTTAAGCACATGAATAATGAATACCATTTCTAGAGTGGTTCATGTTGATGTCTCTTCTCTTTGAACCATGCAGTTGAAATTCTGACAGGAAAATTACAGCTTTTGAAGAACTTGACTATTAGTGAACAAAATTAGGTAACAAGTATCTCCAAATTTTCATTTTTTTGATTATAGTTTATGTCAGAGAAAAATTCCCAGTCACAGAGCTTTCACCAATTGCTGCTCTCAGTTAGCCATTTTGGCCATGCCTCTCTCTCTAGTGTAGAATTTCTTTTTGCTAAGATTCTACTTCTCAACATTCAACTACTGCTTACATTCAATTGCTTACATGTTCTAGTTTCTGGGGCTTTCTGTTTAGCTTGACAGTAAGTTTAGAACTCTGTTGTACCCCAATACAGGTACAGGTTGAAGTACTTCAGCAGCCTTAAGCAATATACAAGATCAATACACAACATTTAACAGGTCTATGCTTATTACATTTAATGCTAATTTTTATGAGCTTAGGGCAATAGTTGAATCTAATTGAATAATTTTTTCGGATGGATTCAGAATATGTGAAATATGTGGGTGAAAAACTGTTGTTGGTTTATAAGAAGGATGTGTGTTTTAAGAGACTACTTGAGAGGCCTTTGAGAGTGGAAGGGCCTGGTAAAATGGTGAAGTGTGGCCACTGTTCACAGTGTCCCTATATCTTTGAATGTTGAGAAGTGATAGTGGAAGGATATGGGACAATTAAACTTCATTGTATAACCACAAGAAGACCACGGTCACCTTGCTCCAGCTGGCAAAAAATAAAATCCTTTGAGAACTTCCGTAAACCAGAGAGCTTAAACAAGCCAAAGAAAAAGCAATAGTTTAAAAATTCTTAACGCAATTTTTATTACTTAGAAGCGTTTTCGCCTTGCACACTGGCGTGGCTTCATCAGAGAAAACAAACAACTACAAAAGTTTAAGTCAAGCTTAAATAGGATAGGAAGGGAAGTGATGTCATAACCACATTTAAAAAAATATATATATATACAAAAATGCATTCAATCACAAATATCTAATAATGATAATGAAATAAAAGTAAAAAAGACCACCTTATAGGTAGTAATAAAAAGAATTATTGTTATATACTAAGTTTAAAAACAAATTTAAACTACCATATTAATATTCTTAAAAGGCTAGCAAGTAGTACAATAAAAAGTGTCAAAACTTTTTTAACGTCAACAATAACAGGCAATAATAGCCACATTAGAAGACTTAATACTAAGTCAGCATATATTTTTGTAAAAGTCATGTGGATTGAATAAACAATAGTGTTAAAAAGACATATTAGAATGCTGAATAAAAAGCAATACATTCAGTAAGTATAATTTATCGTAAATAACTTCTCAATTTCAAAACTGGTACTATATTGCAATTCTCGTTTAACCCTGGAAAATGAAAAGCATCTGTTCTAAATTGCCATTCAAGTTCACAAACTTCAAGTAGTAATGGGGTAGGACCCCCCCTAGAAGAAGTTGTTATTTGGTCAATGGCCATAAAAGAAAAACTATGGCCAGGTTGTTCTATGATATGTTTGGCTAAAGCGTTGCTGTCATTTCTGTTTTTAATTGCATACAGATGTTCGTACATACGATTGCGTAATCTGCGATCGGTCTTTCCGATATAGAAAGATGGACAGCAATCGCACAAAGCAATATAAACTATAGATTTGCTTTCACAATTGAGCGGCAATCTGATAGAATATTTTTTACCCCTAGCAGTGAATGTCTGACCTGCTCTGACTTTATAACACCTATTGCAAAAACCACATGGGTACATGCCTAATCTCTTGTTGAACATTCTGTTTGAAAAATTCCTTTGTAATAACTCTTTTAAATTAGGATTCCTTTTAAAAACAAATCTAGGAAATGATCCAAATTTTTCTGTTAAAGTCCCTACTTTAACAGAAAAATTTGGATCATTTCCTAGATTTGTTTTTAAAAGGAATCCTAATTTAAAAGAGTTATTACAAAGGAATTTTTCAAACAGAATGTTCAACAAGAGATTAGGCATGTACCCATGTGGTTTTTGCAATAGGTGTTATAAAGTCAGAGCAGGTCAGACATTCACTGCTAGGGGTAAAAAATATTCTATCAGATTGCCGCTCAATTGTGAAAGCAAATCTATAGTTTATATTGCTGTGCGTTGCTGTCCATCTTCTATATCGAAAGACCGATCGAAATTACGATCGTATGTACAACATCTGTATGCAATTAAAACAGAAATGACAGCAACGCTTAGCCAAACATATCATAGAACAACCTGGCCATAGTTTTTCTTTTATGGCCATTGACCAAATAACAACTTCTTCTGGGGGGGGTCCTACCCCATTACTACTTGAAGTTTGTGAACTTGAATGGCAATTTAGAACAGATGCTTTTCATTTTCCAGGGTTAAACGAGAATTGCAATATAGTACCAGTTTTGAAATTGAGAAGTTATTTACGATAAATTATACTTATTGAATGTATTGCTTTTTATTTAGCATTCTAATATGTCTTTTTAACACTATTGTTTATTCAATCCACATGACTTTTACAAAAATATATGCTGACTTAGTATTAAGTCTTCTAATGTGGCTATTATTGCCTGTTATTGTTGACGTTAAAAAAGTTTTGACACTTTTTATTGTACTACTTGCTAGCCTTTTAAGAATATTAATATGGTAGTTTAAATTTGTTTTTAAACTTAGTATATAACAATAATTCTTTTTATTACTACCTATAAGGTGGTCTTTTTTACTTTTATTTCATTATCATTATTAGATATTTGTGATTGAATGCATTTTTGTATATATATATATTTTTTTAAATGTGGTTATGACATCACTTCCCTTCCTATCCTATTTAAGCTTGACTTAAACTTTTGTAGTTGTTTGTTTTCTCTGATGAAGCCATGCCAGTGTGCAGCTTAAACGCTTCTAAGTAATAAATTGCGTAAGAATTTTTAAACTATTGCTTTTTCTTTGGCTTGTTTAAGCTCTCTGGTTTACGGAAGTTCTCAAAGGATTTTATTTTTTGCCAGCTGGAGCAAGGTGACCGTGGTCTTCTTGTGGTTATCTGGTTTGTGTTATTTCGTAAACTTCATTGTATGTCTTATTGTGGGAGCAAAATGGTGGTATATTTAGCCCTGTGTTTATGTTGTCCCACATTCTATATAAGCAAAACTAAGTTAAGTTTTCAGAAAAGATTTTACCAACACAACTATGATATTACAAAGAAAGATAAAAGAAATGCTTTGTATAAACATCTGGCACAGAATGCTGGGCAGACTTGGGCCAGCGAGGAGGTCTGGTGGAGGACTTCCTAGAATTTTTGGAATGTAAATGGCAATTAAAAACTAGAGCCAACTGCTTTCCCAGTATAAATGAATATATTTCCTTCTCTAGTGTATTAAAATGAAAGGCTACTATGTATATTCAAACTTATTTTTATTAATCTTGTTTTTATAAAATGCATTAGTACAAGTAGAGATTTTATATTATAGTTTTATATGTGTGTAAATATTTGAGTAGGGAAGTGGACTGTTGCTTTAATAATCAATGATGTGTTTTAATTGTACATTTATTAAGGTTGTTTTATATCTATATAAGTTTGTAGAGAGATGTAGTATTTTATTCTGAAGAAGTCCTATGTATTGAGTGGATGAAAGTGCTAAATAATCTGGTTTCCTTTGGGTTCATTGCTTCACCATCCATTATTTTGTGTTTTTACAACTCTGTTGTACATTTTTCTCATCCTCTAACTTCAGGTCCCTGGAACACATTGTTCCTGTTGATTCCTTGTGGACAGTTTTAATGAAAGTAAAAAGTCTGTGGAATGTTTGCAAAAATAACTTTCACCAACACTGGAGTTTTCATCTGTATCCACTGTTCTATGACCTTGAAGTTAATATATTTTATTGTGTGTGTGTGTGTGTGTGTGTGTGTGTGTGTGTGTGTGTGTGTGTGTCCACAACACAATGGGGAGTGCAAAAGGGCTTGCTCATTGCAAAAAGTAATTCCTTGAAGGTTCCCAAAACTAATGTTACTAGTTACCTCTTTGTTCCCTTCCCCCATCTCATCTCTAACATTTGCCATCTACCTGAGGAAAAAATCTTTGGAGTCTGCTTGAGGTATAAATATACCTATGCGAACACTTTCAAGCAAAATATTTTAATTCTTCTAGTCTTTGTTGCATATTTGCAAACCATATGTATGGCTACCCATTGATTCCTTGTAAATTGCATATCAAATCTCTCTTCCCAATCTTTTCTAACCTCTTCTGTATGATTCCTACAGTTATTGTGCAATATTTTATATTCCCTCTTAATTTTTCTCTCTCGAGTTATTTGTACCCAATGCCTTGGTTTCTTTGCCAGTTTTCTCCAGTAAATTTCACCCCCCTCTTGCCTATTCTCTGTACCCCTAATTGCATTCATTCCAATTGGAAGCATCTCTTTATTCCATTCTTGTGTTGGCTTAGTTCATAAAATATTTTCTGGTACTTTATAAATATAATATTCTGTATGGCTGTTGTTATTCTTCCTAAGGATCTGCATTCAAAATCTCACTCTCTCCTTATTTCTTGAATTGTTATGTATATGAGCCTTAACCATGTACCTCTAAAATATTTCTTCAAATCAGGTAATCTTAAACCACCTAGTCCTATTGGGAGGATCACATTATCCCTCTTGACCCTTGCCTCTTTTTCTCACAGATACTATCCTTCAACTCTTTATTAACTACTGTCCACAACTTTTCCTCTGATTGATAAAAATATACCTGATCAGTATATAAAGCTATAAGGACAAAAATATTTTCAGTACTTGTATCTTGCTCCCCATATCCATAAACAAGAGTTTTCAGCTTCTCAGTGTTTGCATTATCTTTTGTTTAGCCTCTTCCCACATATCCTTAGCTGCAATAACAGAATCCATTTAACACCTATTACTAAATATATAATTTTATCATGCTCCCATACATATGAGTGTTGCTGAATCAATTCATGTATGTGCACATAGTTTACAGCTATAGCCTTTGTTTTGTCTTCATTAATTTTATATCCCAAAAAAACCTGAAACTGTCTCTGAATGTTCCACAGCACTGAGATGCCTTTTTTTTGGTTTTATCAGGTAAAAAATAATATTATCTGCAAAGTCAACATTTCTTGATTACTATGTAATTATATCATTGAATTTCTGAGTCCCTTATTTTCTTTGCTAATGGCTCTAATTATAATGCAAATAAAAAGTGGAAAGAGGACACCCCTGCCTTGTTACTCTGTTCATACACAATTTATCAGAAAGGAACCCTCCCACTTTAATTTTGCCTCCAATATCTAATATATCATTCTAATTAACTTTATTGGTTTATCAGGAAATGCAAATACTTCCATTGCCCTACTCATAAAATTCCATCCCACCTTATTCTGAGAGACACTTTCTCTGCATCAAGGTCAGCAACAGAAGCATTTTCTTACAGTCTGCTTCCCTCTGGGTCATCATTTTTCTATTAATGTTTTCAAATGTTTGTCTCCCCTGCAAAAACACATTGATCCATAATTAATTAATTGATTTTTGATGCATGGTTTATCAAAGTTTTAGATGTCAGCATGACTTCCTGATTAAAGTTTAGGCCTTAAAGTGAAAGCAGTTTTATTATTTTTCTTCTATGAAGTGTTAGTTTCTATGTCATGATTCACTGTGATCAGCTGAACTCTGCCCAGAACACTCGGCCCCACATCATAAGCAAAAGGTCAACATAAGAGAAAAACACATCCATTAAGCTCTATGTCTATTGAATCCTACTCAGTGGTATTTATTTATTTATTTTTCTTGTGACACTGCTGACTGTTTTTGAAAAAATGAAAAAAACAATAATAAGAATTAGAATAAGAATATAATTCTGATAAATGCTCCAATGTTAAGGTGGTTCTAGAGAATAACAGCTGGTCCAATCAGACCACCTATGCAAGTTGAAGACTAGCTTTCCCCCCATTTAGGCTGAGAGCTGGTCTGGATCAGTCATTCTACAGAGTCAGTCAAACTAGTCACCAGTGGCAACAGCTGTTTAACACCACACCCCTTTTTCTACTGGATGAAAGCACTCATATGGCAACTCTATAAACTAGAAAACATTAAGAAGTAATTGGATTGTCTCACATTGTTATTTCAATATTTTAGATATAATATTTTGCAAATGGGTTGGTTTATAAGAATTCCATTACACACTGATCAAGAATTTGACAGGATCTACCAGCATACTTGGCTTTCCCTTCTTTAGTGTCACCTATTCAGTAAGATATTCCTTCTTTTTAGCCCTGCTAGTCATTTCTACTCCCTGCTGTGCAACACCTTCTATTATCTGCTTTGTAACCTTTCAAGTTACATTTTGCTATGTAACTCCCATCTTTCTTCTGGTTCTGCTCTTGCACACCATTCTGCCATAAAAGTCAACACTGACATTTCTTTTTAGATCTTGTAAATTCTTCTAGCTTCTGTATTCTTAGCCAAACATTTTGTAACTTTAAGGCATGCTAACACTATATCTTGCTTTTTGCTGGATCCATACACTATTATGAATATATCTAGTGTTTGCTTCCCCATTTTATAGGTTTTATTCATATGCTAGTTCCCCTTCCCACACTAAGGTGTTTTGTTGATAGGAATATCCTCTTTCCATTGCCTCCACAGATCTTTGAAGTTGGAAAAATCTTTCTCTATTATTATATCATCTGGAGACTACAGGATAAACTAACTTTCTAAATACACTTTGCATTTCTACTTAAGTAACAGGATACTGTTCCCTATCTCCATAAATGCAGTCTACTTCAAATGCATTTTAGTAAGTATGTTTAGTACATATGTACTGTCTCTTTCTATGTTTAAACATATCACATGAGTCTATCAGACCTTACAGTTCTCTGCTATCAATTAAGACATTACAACTAATTAATTTTAATTAATTTTGCAGTAGCACAAATGCAGAAAGCTGACTCATTTATTGTGGCAAATAATTTATTGTATTACATCATCTCAACTTCATTAGTAGAATTATTCTCACTGGTTATGATTTCACAGGTAGAACATTGTTATTATTAGTAGTACAAAATCTCACCACAAGCTTTTTCCACATTAAAAGCAGAGTATGTCTAAAGCTAATAATTTCTGTTTTTTTTACCAGAATTTGGCACTAATGGTACCATAAGTTTAGACTGTTTAGCTGAAATCAGGACAGTCAGAGACAGTAAGGCAACTCTCTTTTAAACTTATCAGTGGTTCAAATTTATATAAGTTAACATTAAATGTGCTAACCTCAGAATCTAACCACCATTTAAACACAAGCTTTAAGTCACATAATTAATATATTACCATTTTCTGGAGAAAATATCAGTATGACTCATAGATAACACCATCTCTAGCTAACAGTGCTCTTTCATCTCTATCATAGTCCTAACAGTCAGGGCCTAACATGTCTATGAAGTCTTTTAAAGGTTCACCAGTTTACTGGGCTGACAGAATTCTAATTCTGGATCTCTAGTCCCATTCTTCCTGGTGGGCATACCAAAACCAAGAAACAATGGATCCACCAAGTGAAATAGCACCAATAACCACAGAAACTTGGTCCAGTAGCAGGAAATCAATAAAGGCAAACACGCGACTATGAAGCAATAATATAAAAGCTTTAATAAACAATTAAGCTCTTTCATTCCATGACCAACCAGAACTTCATCAGAATAAATTCCCTACTTCCAAGACCCCATTAAATAATGCATTGATAAATTATATTGGTTAATTCCCTATAACACATGACAAATCATTGCTCTTCCATCATTAATAATGTATCCAACTATTACACCATTGCTGCTGAAAACAAGAAGTTGCAACTAAATACAAAAGGTACTGATAACAAATGTACAGCAAGCAGTGCAATTAAATAACATCTCGGTGTCCAATGCTTAACAATTTTGATAAAAAACTTGCTCCATATATACACATGTGTATTGAACCACTAAAATAATATAATGTAAAAAACACTTGAATAGTGTAAAATATCTATACATCTTGTTTAAGACAAACCTATCACAGCTTAGCAGCCTTCCTTTTTAGTGCTGGCACCAAGGATACATGATCATTCAAACTGGGGGGGGGGGTTATGCTTCCAAACATATCTGCCAAATTAATTCTCACTATTCCAAACTGGTTTCTCAATCACCCCCCCCCCTTTAAAGGTCCCACTTGTTCTAGCACCCAAAACTTGAAATTGGCTTGTGTACATGTAAGGATGTGCCAATACAAGGCATTGGTGTCCTTCTTTTTACAAATGTCATAAAAATGTTCATACACCCTTTGTTTTAATCTCCTCTCTGTCTTCCCAACATAATAATAACTCCAACATGTAGTGCATTAAGCTAAATATATTACCCTTCTTGAAAGACAGTTAAAGTACCCATTTGGTTTTAACTTATAACCACTTCCCTTGATCACCAATTCGTGGGAATTAGCAATAAAAGGGCACTGGGAACAGAAACCACACTTAAAAGTACCAGTTTTAAGTCCCCATATCTTTCCGTTAGCCCTCTGCCCAAATTCAAGGATATTTTTCATGTTGAGACCACTTTTGTATCTAAACTTTAAAGATCTTGATAAAACTTTTAAACTATTTGGCATACTGGCGAATAATTCCCAATATTTTCAAATTATCTCCTGCACCATCCTGGTGTCAATATTGTATTTCAGCACAAGAAATAACTCCGTGTTCATATGTTCAGGATTCATATGGTGTTCCAAGCCCATTCTGTTACTGCTAGAGTTCAATGGGGGAGATATTTCTTTCCCCATCCCTGCATTATCTCTTTAGTTACCTTGCTAAGGTTTCTGGGATACTCTCTAGTAAAAAATAATTGCTCCATATTGTTTAGCTCATTAAATAAGTCTTTCCTTCTAGTAGTCATATGAGCTGCTCCCACCATCTGCCCTTTTACTATATATTTTTTTCTGAAAATAAGGGTGATTGCTATCAAAATGCAAATAGGAGTTAGAAAAATGTTCATTTCTATAAAGTCTGGATACATATCTTCTATTAGCCACATCCTTAAAAATGTGAACGTATAAAAAATGAATGTCAGACAACCCCACATTATGGTTTAAAACCAAAAAATTGTAGTATTGTTAATGTAGTTCATAAATTCATTTATAATGTCAAAATGGCCCTTCCATACAATAAAAATGTCATCCAAAAAATTAAAATAAACTCTTATGTGTTCATGGTATACAGAAAAGAGATATATTGTTGCTCCCAAAATACCAAAATAATATTTGCAAAAATGGGTGCACAAGTGGCTCCCATGGCAACCCCATCTATTTGTTTGAAAAACTCACCCTGAAAAAAATTAAATTATTTTTTAAAATCAACTCTATGTTTTCCAAGACCAGTTTAAATCTGCCTGAGACAAGAATTTAAATCTAGATAAAATATCCTCAAACCATGTTAAGCTTGTGCTATGAGGGATAACACTGAACAAGTCCTTAATGTCAATAGTAATAAAACAATAATCATTGTCAAATTCCACCTTACTTATTTTCTTAAGAAAATCCCAGGAATCCATCAAAATATGTTGGTATAGCTCATAAAAAGGTTTTAGTTTGGCATCCACAAAAACTGCCATAGGTTGTGTTTTGGACCCAGCTGATGAAACTATTGATCTTAAAGTGGAATGAACGTGCTTAATTGTTTATTAATTTTTTTATATTATTGGTTTATATTCATGTGTTTGCCTTTATTGAATTCCTGCAAGAGTACAAATAATAGCTACATAGAGAAAGTCCTTAGAGTAACATTGTATAGTTAAGGCTAGTAATTATAGTATCCACACTTTTCACAATATTTCACAAAAAAAGATTTGAAGGGATAGGACTAAGGTGAAGGAGATAATGATAGAAAAGGTGGTATGGGAAGAATTAATAATGAGAGGTGTAAATGGAGATGTGATTCACAGGTTCATAGGTCATAGGACATAGGTTCATAGGTTTATAAATCAAGGTGGAATCAAAAGCATGGAGCATAAAGGAGGGAGAAAGTACCGCAGGAAAAGAAATGTACAGGGAGAGGATAGTAGGTAGAGCAGAAGGAAGGAAGGTGGGTGAAGTCTGCTGTAATTATTTATGGGGTGTTAACTTGTGGAGGTGTACTTCGTGGGAGTAGATTGTTGGATATATTGCATACTGCGACTTTGAAAAGGAATGTTTTGAACACACACCTAAATACTTTGTATGGTGTTATGGATGTTAAGCTTAAGGGTAGAGGGTCCCATGCATGGGGATATTGTGGAATAGCAATGTATTTTCATGTGAAGTTTAATGCAGGAACTGTTAAAGGTGAAATAGTGCTGCCATCTGAGGTTGTATGTGATGATTTTTTGTTAATTGGCTGGCAAAGAAGTTTAATGTTTCTGGGTTTAATAGTTTGTAGGTTAGGGATGATGTGAGAAGAGCACATCTTTGTTTTATTGTGAACCAATTATTTTTATTTATTTAATTACTTATTTATTTTTAGAACTAAGTAGTGATGTTCTTTCTACAAAGCCAGAGAGATGGATTTACAGATGCTGGTGGATGCAGTCGGGAGATGGTCATGTTTTTCTTTGATGCAATGACTATAATATGCAGACCATGTTCTAACTGAGCAAGTGAGCAAGTACTACTCCTTTACCAATTATAGCTGTTTCTTCTGGGGATAAAAAAATGTGATTTTTTTTTTTTTACTCAGAAGAGAAGTAAGTTTATTTATTTATTTATCGTGATGGTAATATGGTGTTGGAATTTTAGAGTTTGGTCGAGCCAAACACCAATATACTCTTGAAGTGTTATGCTGTTTCTGAGTGTTCTTTGTTGTTATGGCATATGTTCCAAAGCTGAGACCTGAGGAAAGATTTTTTGTTACCAAATATCATACATTTTATTATGGAGTTAGAGAATCATTTTGTTTGTTGTTAACCATTGTAACAGTAAGTTTAAGTCATTTTCTAGGTCTTTTTAATGTGGATATGGGATGAGATGACATTGTAGATGAACATGCAACATGCACAGAGGATGAGTTCTGTTTGAACGACATTACCTGGGATGTTTTTTATGAAGAGGGAAAACAGAAATGGTTAAAGTGCTGACTCTTAATGTACACCTTTGGTAAGTGGTGCTGTAGGTGAGGCCTATATGTACTTTAAAGAATCTATGGGTGAGGAAGCTCTTGAAATCAGGGATAATGCAGAAGGAGGTTATGACTGACTAGGTCAAAGGTCTTGGTTAGGTGTGTAAATACTGCTCTTGTGAGAAGTTCTTTTATCCATATTTTGTAATATACCATCTGTTAACATGCAGGGAGGTTCATGGCACAGTGTCCTTACCAAAAACATGTTGTTGGAGGATAGGATGACATTTGTTTTGGATGTAGTCTATTAATTGTGAATAGATGATGTCTTTTTCAAAGATTTTATAATGGGTAATTAGCACTGATAGTGACATGAAGTCTTTCCAATCTTTTGCTTTTGATAGTCTTGGCTGATTATGGCTGTTTTTCATTCATTTGATGCAGTGTTTTTATATGGGAAGGTGTTGAGGAATGATAAGTTCTTTGCATATAATTATAAACTAGGGTAACAGGCTACCTGCTTCGGGGGGGGGGGGGCAGAGGGTATATCATTGATTACATTAATGACATCTTTGTTAGTCATTTTCTGAAGTAGAATGGAGTTTATAGAGGGGCATATTGTTGAGTTTATATGCGTGGATTACACTTGTGTAGAATGGGGTTTATAGAGGGGCATATTGTTGAGTTTATATGCGATGGATTACACTTGTGTAGAATGGGGTTTATAGAATAGCATATTGTTGTGTTTATATGTGTGGATTACACTTGTACAGAATGGGGTTTATAGAGAGGCATATTGTTGAGTTTATATGCGTGGATTACACTTGTATAGAATGGGGTTTATAGAGGGGCATATTGTTGAGTTTATATGCATGGATTACACTTGTGTAGAATGGGGTTTATAGAGGGGCATATTGTTGAGTTTATATGCGTGGATTACACTTGTGTAGAATGGGATTTACAGAGGGGCATATTGTTGAGTTTATATGTGTGGATTACACTTGTGTAGAATGGGGTTTACAGAGGGGCATATTGTTGAGTTTATATGCGTGGATTACACTTGTGTAGAATGGGGTTTATAGAGGGGCATATTGTTGCGTTTATATGCGTGGATTACACTTGTGTAGAATGGGGTTTACAGAAGGGCATATTGTTGAGTTTATACGCATGGATTACACTTGTGTAGAATGGGGTTTAAGGAGGGCATATTGTTGAGTTTATATGCGTGAATTACACTTGTGTAGAATGGGGTTTACAGAGGGGAATATTGTTGAGTTTATATGCGTGGATTACACTTGTGTAGAATGGGGTTTATAGAGGGGCATATTGTTGAGTTTATACGAATGGATTACACTTGTGTAGAATAGGGTTTACAGAGGGGCATATTGTTGAGTTTATATGCGTGGATTACACTTGTGTAGAATGGGGTTTATAGAGGGGCATATTGTTGAGTTTATATGCGTGGATTACACTTGTGTAGAATGGGGTTTATAGAGGGGCATATTGTTGAGTTTATATGTGTGGATGAGTGTAGAATGGGGTTTACAGAGGGGCATATTGTTGAGTTTATATGCGTGGATTACACTTGTGTAGAATGAGGTTTATAGAGGGCCATATTGTTGAGTTTATATGCGTGGATTACACATGTGCAGAATGGGGTTTATAGAGGGGCATATTGTTGAGTTTATATGCGTGGATTACACTTGTGTAGAATGGGGTTTATAGAGGGCCATATTGTTGAGTTTATATGCGTGGATTACACATGTGCAAAATGGGGTTTATAGAGGGGCATATTCTTGAGTTTATACGCGTGGATTACACTTGTGTAGAATGAGGATTACAGAGGGGCATATTGTTGAGTTTATACGCGTGGATTACACTTGTGTAGAATGGGGTTTACAGAGGGGCATATTATTGAGTTTATATGCATGGATTACACTTGTGTAGAATGGGGTTTATAGAGGGGCATATTGTTGAGTTTATATGCGTGGACTACACTTGTGCAGAATGGGGTTTACAGAGGGGTATATTGTTGAGTTTATATGCGTGGATTACACTTGTGTAGAATGGGTTTTTTAGAGGGGCATATTGTTGAGTTTATATGCGTGGATTACACATGTGTAGAATGGGGTTTATAGAGAGGCATATTGTTGAGTTTATATGCGTGGATTTCAGTTGTGTAGAATTGGGTTTACAGAGGGGGGCATATTGTTGAGTTTATACGCATGGATTACACTTGTGTAGAATGGGGTTTACAGAGGGGCATATTGTTGAGTTTATATGCGTGGATTAGACTTGTGTAGAATGGGGTTTATAGAGGGGCATATTGTTGTGTTTATATGCATGGATTACACTTGTGTAGAATGGGGTTTACAGAGGGGCATATTGCTGAGTTTATATGCGTGGATTACACTTGTGTAGAATGGGGTTTATAGAGGTCCATATTGTTGAGTTTATATGCGTGGATTACACATGTGCAGAATGGGGTTTATAGAGGGGCATATTGTTGAGTTTATATGCGTGGATTACACATGTGTAGAATGGGGTTTACAGAAGGGCATATTGTTGAGTTTATATGCGTGGATTGCACTTGTGTAGAATGGGGTTTATAGAGGGGCATATTGTTGAGTTTATATGTGTGGATTACACTTGTGTAGAATGGGGTTTACAGAGGGGCATATTGTTGAGTTTATATGCGTGGATTGCACTTGTGTAGAATGGGGTTTATAGAGGGGCATATTGTTGCGTTTATATGTGTGGATTACACATGTGTAGAATGGGGTTTACAGAGGGGCATATTGTTGAGTTTATATGCGTGGATTACACTTGTGTAGAATGGGGTTTACAGAGGGGCATATTGTTGAGTTTATACGCGTGGATTACACTTGTGTAGAATGGGGTTTACAGAAGGGCATATTGTTGAGTTTATATGCGTGGATTACACATGTGCAGAATGGAGTTTATAGAGGGGCATATTGTTGAGTTTATATGCGTGGATTACACATGTGTAGAATGGGGTTTACAGAAGGGCATATTGTTGAGTTTATATGCGTGGATTGCACTTGTGTAGAATGGGGTTTATAGAGGGGCATATTGTTGAGTTTATATGTGTGGATTACACTTGTGTAGAATGGGGTTTACAGAGGGGCATATTGTTGAGTTTATATGCGTGGATTGCACTTGTGTAGAATGGGGTTTATAGAGGGGCATATTGTTGCGTTTATAAGTGTGGATTACACATGTGTAGAATGGGGTTTACAGAGGGGCATATTGTTGAGTTTATATGCATGGATTACACTTGTGTAGAATGGGGTATACAGAGGGGATATTGTTGAGTTTATATGCGTGGATTGCACTTGTGTAGAATGGGGTTTATAGAGGGGCATATTGTTGTGTTTATATGTGTGGATTACACATGTGTAGAATGGGGTTTACAGAGGGGCATATTGTTGAGTTTATATGCGTGGATTGCACTTGTGTAGAATGGGGTTTACAGAGGGGCATATTGTTGAGTTTATATGCGTGGATTGCACTTGTGTAGAATGGGGTTTACAGAGGGGCATATTGTTGAGTTTATATGCATGGATTACACTTGTGAAGTGGAGATACAGTACAGAATTCTCTGAGAAAGTATTCTGGCTGAATTGGGATATAGGTGATGGGTACGGTGTCCTTAATAAGTGGACCCTTTGGTTTTGACCACCTAAAGATACAATTCATCAAGTTTCAGAATTAGTTTTCATTATTTTTAAGGAGTTTGGGGTACTTTGAATAAACTGAATTTTGTGTCTTCTTGTTGCTTTCTTGGCTAGGTTCCTTTGCTACAATTTGAAGAGATTGTCTGGAATGAATACCTGCTTCCAGGCTGTCCATACTGAATCCCTTACTTTGCAAAGTATTTTGCATTGTGGAGTGACTGATTGTTTTTTATGTGGCTTCAGGAAATTTGTTTTTGAAGTAGCCAAACACAAGCCTTTTAGCTTCTCTTAAGGACTCCTTTTGAACTTCTGGTAAAAAGAAATCCAGAAACAAATGAAACAGAGTCCAAACTAGCTGTAATCTTTTATTGTAAAACGTTAAGTGCCTTCAGGTTAAAAAAAACCTTCATTAGACAAACTTCACATAACCATAGTAGTCTTTAAATACTAAAACAATTTTAAAAGCAACCAGTCATTTTCTATACTTAACCCGCCTTTTCTTTAAAGCTGATTTTAAAGTTACAGAACTATTTAACTCAGGTGGGTTATCAGCAGCCAACTGTATGATCCATCTTAGTTCTGCATACTCTGTATCATTGACAATATCCCCCCCCCCCCCCCACACCCATTTTTCATCTGTGCTACATGCAGGACCATAAAAACAAAAGTATGATCTGGAAAGCTAGAAACATGCTGATATAATGCATTGTGTTTGTCCTTCTGTCTAATGGATGACAAGTGGTGCAATAAAAGATTACGGCCAGTTTGGACCATTTGTTTCTGGATTTGTTTTTACAAGCGGTTCGAGAGGAGTCCTTAAGGGAAGTTAACAGGCTTCTGTCTTGTTACTTTTGGTTTGTTGTTGCATCTTCTTTCCACATAGACAAACTGAAGAATGAAGAGAATGAACTGGAATAGAATACCAGCCACAAAAATATTCACTGGGCTCAGTAAGTAAGAAATTTAAAAGTAATGTCTCTTCTTGTCAAAATCCTTCACCTGGGATGGATTTGGTGAAGAACTATACACAGAAAAATGCTTTATCCCCAGGTGAACCATTAAATGAAACTTTGTTTGAGCTTCTGACTTGTTTAGACAATACTACAAGGAAATTGAAACGCCTGCAGTGGCAGAGGTTTCATATGGACGCATGCTTGGAATACAAAATAGTGCCTAGGGGGATGAGAGTTCTATGTATGGCAGCACAAGGAGAAACATGTCCTGATTTACTAGCGCACTGGCAGCAGATAAATATAGACACCAGCTTTCGTTATATGAATTTGCTTATAGAATATTATTCACCTGTAGAAGAGGAACTTCGTAAAGAGGTAAAAGACTTGCAAAGTAATTTACAAATTCACTATAACACAGACCAACATCTGTGTAAAATTATTGATGTGTTGAATAATATAGCCTTGTTTAAAAATAAATTGCAGCAAACAAAGATGAAAAAGCTGCAAAGAGACTATCAGAATTTTATGACAGGCTGTATTTTTACATGGGCTCGAGAACAGGCTAGAACTGAATTAAATCCATCAGCAGCAAATAATGTAAATATCAACAATTGTCTACTGAGCCCAGTGATGCAATTATTAAACAAAATGTGAACAATGCTTTTGTGACTACAACCACGACAGCAGAAGGTTCCATGGTTGCCATGGACCCAAACAGCAATACTTCCACCATGGCTCAAGATGATGACATCATACAGGGAACTAAACAGCCCAGTGTTAACATGGGAGCAAGACCGAAAACCTTGCTCCCTTCTTCCTCATCTTCTTCTCCTTTTTATGCAGTAAGGAGGAGTTCTATGACTTTTCCAACTTTTCCAGTACCTGTAAGAAAGAAAACAGAAAATAGGCGAGGTTGCTCTACACAGAGAGATGTGAAACAACGGAGAATTATGAACTGACTAGTTTTAATGACTGTAATGTATTTAATATAGCTAGTGTTCAACTGACCAAAGAACAAATCAATGTTTTAGGAAAAGGATTATCATTTGTACCCAGGAGAGCATAAGTATTAAGTGAAGTTATACTGGATTTGCACGTGTTTGGGTGGAAAGTTGTTTTGAACATGTTTAGGGGAAATAATCATTATTCTAATGCCATGAAACATCTGAGTACCTTTGTACCAGTTATGTACCCCACAGTTCATGCTTTTTTAAAAATGTGTGAGGATGAAATAAGATTTTATCTTGACAATGCAACATGCAGGTTTAATAACCTAACTTATTTGGAAAGACAAGCACTGCTAGATTTAATGAATGATGATAAACTGGTTATAAAACCAACTGATAAGGGTGGGGCTGTAGCGGTTATGGATACTATAGCATATACACAATCCTTGGATGCTCTAACTAGTGACACTAGTACTTATATAAAAATCTCACCTTTAATGGTCAAACAATATATATGCAATGTTGGTAAGAAGTTAAAGGCTTTGAGAATAAATGGAGTGTTGGATGATGATTTATATGTATTTTTAAGTATTGACCATTCAGTAATTCCTGTCTTTAAAGCACTACCAAAAATGCACAAAAATACCCTACCCCCACCAATGAGACCATTAGTTTTAGGGAGGGGATGGGTTAGTGAAGACTTATCTATGTGGGTAGAAGTTGTCTTTCGGCTTTTCCCAGTTAGGGATCGCCACAGCGGAACTCCAGTCCGCTAATGATTGGCGGTATATTTTTACGTGCCGAGTTGCCAGCTCTGACGCACAATCTTCAACGAAGGTACACCCATTCACGCATGTCTCCACACAGAAGACGCTTTAGCTGAGAATCGAACAGCACAACGTCTTACTGTGAGGTGACAACGCTACCGCAGCACCACCACCGTTTGCTTGCTCATTATCCTAGGATCTTGAAAGACACAGTACAATGTTTATCAAAATTGTATGAAGCTTGCAAACTCTAGATTTGAAGAATGTGTTGATGGTAACCATGGACATTAATAACATGTTCACGGTCATCACAAATGAATTTGGAATAAAGGCAGTGAAAAAGCTATTGCACACAGTTACTATTTATGATGAAAACACTAACATTTTAATTCTGGAAGCGCTAACATTGGTGCTAGAAAATAATATCTTTCTTTGCAATGGAACACATTGTAGGCAGGTACAGGGTGTTGCCATGGGGCACACCCTGTGCCAATTCATATGCTAATTTAGTGCTAGCTTTCTGAGAAGACAAATATATTTTTAAATGTGAACATCAATGGAAGACGTCAATAATTTTTTATGCCAGATTTGTTGATGATATTTATTTGCTGTGGGCACGGGGCAGTGATGACTTGCTGTGCTTTGTTGATTACCTGGAGAATACTACTGATTTCCTCAGGTTTTCAGCAGAACACAGCACTGAGACCATTGTCTTTTTAGATGTCACATTAAATAAAAATGCAGCTGGTAAACTAGATACTACCCTGCATAGAAAACAATGCTGGAGAAATCATTATTTGAATGCACGTAGCATGCATCCTAGGCATACTTTTCATAATATTATGCAAGGGCAAGGATACAGAGTTTCTCAGCTGTACAGAGACAATACTTAGTTTCATAAATAAATTAATGTTTTAAATAAACATCTTAAGAAGAAGGGATACTCAGAGGAAAATCTAGAAAAAACAAAGAACAGTATAATATTTAATAGGGAAGCTAGGGCTAGACCATGGTCTTCTGATAATAAAGAACAGCAGGGAGAGAAGTTGAAGCCATCAGATAAATATGACAAAAAGCCCAAGGTAATGCTTCATTATAGTACTAATGTGAATGGGATATGTGATATTATCAAGCAAAACTGGAAGATACTAAGAAGTGACAGTCACTTGAAGGACATTCTTGATGAAAAACCTAGATTTATTTTCAGGCGAAATAGTAACTTAAAAGACATGCTGTGCATAGAACCTGGGTTAAAAAACAAGATGAGGGCTAACAGTGTTTTCTTCACACACAAGAAAGGGACTTGTCCCTGTAGGCATTGTAAAGCTTGTTCAAGTGTGAATGGTTTAAACTATTTTATACATCCTGTTACAAACAAAAAATATACATTTGAGTTTTATCCAGGTTGCCATACAGAGAATGTGGTTTACCTAGCAAGCTGTAAGTTATGTCCAAGTTTTTTATGTTGGAAAAACTAACTGTAAGTTAAAAACAAGAATACTGCACCACTTGTCATCCATTAGACAGAAGGACAAACACAATGCATTGTATCAGCATGTTCCGAGCTTTCCAGATCATACTTTTGTTTTTATGGTCCTGCATATAGCACAGATGAAAAATAGGGGGGGGGGTATTGTCAGTGATACAGAGTATGCAGAACTAAAATGGATCATACAGTTGGCTGCTGCTAACCCACCTGGGATAAATAGTTATGTACCTTTAAAACCAGCCTTAAAGAAAAGGCGGGTCAAGTATAGAAAATGACTGGTTGCTTTTAAAATTGTTTTAGTATTTAAAGACTGCTATGGTTATGTGAAGTTTGTCTGATGTTTTTTTTAAGCACTTACATTTTATAATAAAAGATTGCGGCCAGTTTGGACTCTGTTTCGTTTGTTTCTGGATTTCTTTTTACAAGAGATTTGTTTTTGAGGGAAGTGTTTGTTTTATAGATGGAGACATTTGTGTGTTAGAGAGGCTGTTGAGGTGTCAATGCTGATTCTGAGAGAAATGACATCCAATTGATCTTGCCTAGTTACTCTTGTAGTAATGCTATTTTTTTTATGTTCTTGGACTAAATGAGGTTAAAATAAGTGGTGTTTTGGTTTTAGCATTAGTTAGACTATAAAAAAATGGGCCATGGGCAATGAAGCTGGAGGGGAGATTTATATTCTTGAGGTAACCTTGAGGATGTAAGTTATGAGGAGGTTAAGAATAAAGAGATTTCCTGAGATATAATTAGATCTAGTGGGTTCTAAAATCAGTTGTGTTAGACCAAGTCTTGTTAGGATTTCTGTGATATCAGATTATATGGACCTTGGCTATTTAAGTTGAAATCACCTAAGATCATGATGTCTTTTAACCATTTCATGGATTGTAGGATCTCTTCAATTAGGCTTTTGAATTCTGTGGCCTTAGCCGGGGTGTAAGGAAGTCAAGCTTTAATACCAGTGGTTTGGATTACTGTTGTTTAGTTTAAGAGAAATCAGCCTGAGGGTCGTGATCATTGATACATGTGTTTTGTCTTAGTAGTACAGTTGTGGTGTTATTTTTGATTAATATCAGGGTTCCATTATCAACTCCAGCACCTAATCTGGGGTTGAAAAAGTATTTGTAATTGTGATTCAAGTTTTTATAGGCAATAAATAGCTGTATAAGCAAGATTTACCATGGTCGTATGCAGCACTGAGTTTGGTCATGTAAGATTTCAACAATCATTTAAAGTCTAAAGATTTCTAAAGTGTTAACCACAGTTTTTGGAACTAAAACATTTCAAATTCAAAGCAAATCATATGCAGATTATCTACTTTTTTTAAATATTTAACTACATCACTTCCTATTTTATAGTAATAACTAAAATACAAAATGTAGAAATACTAAATAAATTGCATTAAATTACAATAAAGTATTACAAGATACTATTACAGTCTTTCAGTGCATAGTAACTTATAAACAATTCTAACCATGTTCATGAAAAGGCAGTTATATTCCAGCAGAATGATTGATTCAGTGATGCTATGCTCAAGATGGCCACCAAGGTGAGAACTATTTACAATGTGTGCTCTGGATTAACTGTTTAAACAAGAATCATTTTTTGGGAAATTCTGTTCTACAGCTTTGTTTGTTGGTGGAAAAACATGCATTTTAGCTTGTGTTTATAAGAAATGCCTAATTATTTTAAACTATATCTATTTATTTTCTGAAAACATGTTATATTCACTTTATTCAAAAGGTTAATAACTTTTTAATGGAACCTTTCCTGTGTACATCAGGATTCTGTCTATGTCAAAAGAAACATTGTTTTTCTGCTGGCATAAAGTTTTACTTTTTGCTATATCAATACAAAGTATTTATAAAATACATATTTAATATGACTAGAAAGTTGACTTGATTGTTTATTTTGAAAGCGATAGCTAAGATAATAAGTTTTATATTTTGAAAGGTAACAGGATCCATGTTCATTTGTTTACATTTATTTTTCTTTCTTTCTTAGAGTTGATTGTTATGAGCAATCTTTTTTTTTTTTCTCAGCCATCATACTTTGTGCAGGAAGGATTGAACTGAATTGAATTCTAAAACTTGGAACATCATTTGTTTGTATTTTGTGATGTTCACTATCTTTGAATGAAGCTAAAATAGTGGTCTGTTTTCTTCCTAAAAAGCATACATATGTTAATGTTTAATTCTTTCCTATGTTTGCAATCTCTTAAAACAATTCTCTAACTCAAACATGCACTAAATGTTTCATAAGGACCAAAATGAGAATATTGTTTAAAGGATGAAAAGACTGGATTTTTATCTTAAACCTAGTCTCAGGTATACCAGTTATATTACCCCTTCACCATTAACATGTATCTGCCTTAAGGGTTACACACTTTGCTTCTTAACATTCGGCACATATGGCTAATGTGTAATTCTGTGTTATATATGATAAATATTATCTGACTTACTAAGTAAAAAACTTTTGCTGGTTTGTGAGGAAGTAATTTGATTGCTCCTATAAGAGGGCCATAAATGTACATTAGATTTGTACCTGGATACCTTCTGATGTTTACCTATATCTTGATTTAAATGATCAGATGGTTTAGTTTTACCCTGTTTTTGTTTTTATATAATGGCTCCCTTGAGTTTTTAGTTGTCAGTCAGATATAATAAAATATAATATGTAAAAGAAGCACAAGAACCGTGCCCTTATTTGTTGCCTGACTACATGCAATACAGAAATAAGAAATGCAGTGTTACACTGCACTCAAAGACTAGTAGAGGGATACCTTCCAAGAAACTTTCTGCCACCATTATAACTGATTGAAGAGTAGTTTTAGTGGTTGGATAGCTTTTGAATTAAACAAATGAATGTTGAAGTGTATTCAGAAACAAATAGTACAGATATTATATTAAACCGCTTACTAAGCAGCAAAGCACAAGGGAAGTGGATTCATGGATGCCCGTAGCGCAACCTTGGTAGTGGAAAAATAGTGCTGTATGTATTGCATGTGAATTCCAACATAATGATATGCAAATGACTATCAGGACATTAATGAGAATGACTACATATGCAAATAATATACTCAAACATAACAATATGATTCAGAAACATAAGTGTGCTATGGCGACCAGATGTTCTGAACACCAGCATTTTTTGGTGTATATGTTTATCACTTGTATTAAAAATCCTAGGCGTAGTATTAAAAATCATAGGAGTAGTATTAAAAACCCTAGGAGTAGCATCTGCCACAACAGGTCAGCATGTGTTAGTGGTCAGCTTAGGAGCCAGTGTCCACAGTGTTCTGCACCTTTGCAATATAATACAGAGAATGTATCTGATGTCTGTAATGTCATTTAAAAAACAAATATACATATGACTATAGGCAGTTATTCCTAAAGTACTCTTCTTCTTCTCCCTCCTGCCAGGAATGAAACCTCTCCTGCCTGCCCCTATGCCCTGACAGGTAGGTGCCTCCAGCAGGACTGCCGCCTTTACTGCCTTGTTTCCTCTGCTCTGATAGAATGAGACCCTCCAGCCTATTAGCCTCCTTCTACGTCTTGTGCCATGTTATCCCACCTCCTGCACTGCTCTGTTACAGTGCTGACAGATGGTCTATTACAGTGTCTTTTGCTGTCATGCACCCTTGTGCTGTCCTGAGATCCATTAACATGTGTCCTGTCTGTTGTCAGTTTATCAGTATCACAGTATACTCGAATATAGTGAATATTTGAGTGTACTAATCAGTTTATCATTGTGATAATGTACTCAAATATCCACTATATTCAGATTCTCTCAGTTGTTCACTGTAATGTGGTGTACTACAAAATGACAATCACAGTTTTTATCAGACTGAAATAGGGCTCATGGCATGCTAATTATGTTTATGAGATGATTTAATGTGAACATCTCTAAATCGCACCTACAAAATTATGTGATATCAGCCTTAGTTCATACTGTGTGGCTCTTCTCCTTATTCAGTGGAGAGAGGTCATCAAGGGTGTGCACAACTGCATGGGCACTGCGAATCCCTCCCATGCTAGTGCCACTTTGCATCATTGTACTGACCATGCACCTATTGATGTTTGTCATTTGGCATCCACTGCTTCCACTAGTGTGTGCACCAGGTGACCTCCTTTCGCCTGGATTAGACGTAGAGAGCAGACATGACCTCATCAGACACAGAATCTGACAGGGCTCCCTTCTGGTGTAGGAGGGAGTTCTGAATCTTTCTTCACCTTCAGGGACTATTGAGAATGCCTTCTGTGGAAGTATGAAGAGCCCCCCCCCTTTACAAAGTTGATGTCTGGTACCAGCTTGCCATCACAGTAAGTGATGCCACTAGCCTCATCCACTCTGGTGAGCACTGCAGGCACCAATATAGTGAACAGTGGAGGTACCACCTAACCTTCCTATACAAGTGAGAAGAAGAGGTTAAGGAGAAAGAGAGAGACCATTTTATTTTAATCATTTTGTTCTTGGTTTGTCACTGTAGAGTAGTTCTAGCATCTGTAGCTGCATTTACCTTCTGCTGTCAGGGCTATATTGTGCTCACTACTGTTTGGTTTATGTTTTCCAGCACCTCAAAAGATTAACGAAAGTAACATAGCTTGTCAGAAGAGTCAAGTCAAGCCGACCAGATGGCAGTGTAAGTATAATGTATTGCTGGCATTAATGTATTATTTAAAAAAAAACTCTAGCACCCATTACTAATCTTCTGTATTTGTGTCTCTGTTTTGCTTTATTGTTTTTCTCTATTTATTTTCTTTTTCAACAAGATCAGCTATGGTGCAGCCAGAGTAGAGGTTGTGTCCACCTTGCTCTATGCCAGTCACTCCTTCTACCTTTGGGTGTTCAGCAGTTCCTTGACGTCTCTGCAGGATGATTATCACCCTGTTGAAAGTGACTTCAGGATTTGCAGGTGGACCCTGTAGCCACTTCTTGAGAGAGGTGAGGGCTCCTTATCTGAGAGTGGAGTAAAAGGAGAAGGGCCATCCTGGGTCACCCTATGGAAAGGCTGGTGCTGTTTCAGTTGACTAGTAGCCAGATGCTTGCTTTACCAGTGTTCAGCATCTCCTTGTGCAGTTTATGTAGATTCAAGCAACACTTTACTTTCTGGTGCAGTGTACACCTAGTTAGGTTAGGTCTTTCCTTGAACAGTGATGTGAATTGTTTTTTAAATATCTTTCATATTTTACTAAGTTTGACTCTAGATATAGAAAATGTAGAAGCTTTCTTTACTCACAGGGAGAGAAACTGGATAGAAAAATGTTTTGCAAAGTATTTCAAATTGCTGTATTACAGCAATGCATTTATTTTTATGGAGAAAGCATATTCTGCCAATAGGGATGACTGCAATTAGGGGTACAGAGAATAGGCAATAAGGAGTTGGAATTTATTGATGAAAACTGGCAAAGGAGCCAAGGTATTGGGAGCAAATAACTAGAGAGGGAAAGATGATAGAATGGGAAGATGCTAAGAATTTATTCGGACCGCAGGTTAGAGACTGCCTTCCCTATCAGGGATTGATAACAGAGTATAGGCAAAGAGAAAGAAATAGGGGGTGCTAAATGAAAGACGAACACTGGTAGAGTTTTTAGTAGAATCTAGAAAATAAGCTGCCTTTAAAAAGTAATAATTAGTAGAGGATATAAAATATTGCATGATAACTATAAGACTAAATCAGCGGATGTTAGAAAAGATTGGGAAGAGAAATTGGATAAGCAATTGAGAAATAAACAATGAGAGGATATATGGATGTCTCCCAAATATGCAATAAAATCTCGAAGATTTAGAATTTTTGCTGGGAAATGTTTACATAAATATTTTTATACCCCAAGTAGACTACAGAGAATTTTTCCTCAGGTATACAGCAAATGTTGTAGGTGTGACAGTGAAGAAAGAGGTAATTGGGAACATATTGGGAGTGTGATGAGTTGGTGAAATTTAAGGATTCCCTGTGAGATGCACTGTTGGAGATACTGGGTGGGCAAATTGGTGTGGTGAGATCGATGATTTTTCTGAGCTAGTATACAGAATCGGAATTGCCTAGACATGGCAAGGCCTAATTCTGGTGGCTGCCACAAAAGCAGTTACTAGAAAATGATAAAATCTAAGCCAATTATACTAAAAATAGTGAATATAGTAACAGAGATAAAACAACTGGAATTGAGATATTTAGAAAAGGATCGGAGCAAACTACATAGGAAAAATTGGAATTGTGGGAACAGTACATACAGGGGAGGAATGGGGTTTAAAAGAATGCAGGCCTTAAATTAGCTATGCAATATTTGACTGAAAATGGTTGGTTAGATTATAAGTGATGTATAATGTTTGCAACTGGAAGTGTGTCAATATAGTTATTGATGTAAAATACTTGGAACTAAGATTGTGTTGGTATGGTTTGTTTTTGTGATAGTTCAATAAAGATGTTTCTTGTTAAAAAAAGGGCAGGAATTGAATAATTTATGAAATTTTGCTTAGGCTGTATGATATATAGCGATATATGTGAAGTATAATGTTTGTAAACGTGAACTTGTTAATACAGTTTGATTACTTTTATATAAATGTAAATTTGCCTATGTCACAAGTGATAATTCAATAAAGGTGTTAGAAAAAGAGAGATGGAGTGACAGTCTTGTGAATCTTTACTTTTGAGAAGATGTTTTCTCTAAACCAGCTTTTTTCTTCTGAGCATGAACCTGAGTGGAACCCGAATAATATGCAGTTTCCACATAAGTGAAGTTAAGTATTTATTTGTTTATTTAATTAATTTATTTTTTTTACTTTTTTCCTAATAACAAGCCTGTATTACATTAATGCAGGAGATTTTATGGAGCCTGAGCAGTATATATGTCAGGGAATTGGATGCCCATTGTCTCTATATTAATTTAATATTTACATAGTTCCCCCCTCCTATAGCAGGTTACAAAATCTTCTATTCTATTTCGTAATGGGTATAACCTTTACCAATTATAGTCTTTGCTTATGAACAATGTCTATTTACAGGCTTTAAGGTCTGATATTATTACAATTTTAGAAAGTTTCAAGTATTTTTTTAAAGTGTTACTTGTAAATTAAACTTAAGTAAGTTAGCAGTTTATCTAGTATATTAGAAATTAAACTAAGTAAGTGAGGGTTTTATCCACTATCTGATGACTACCCAGTTAAAAAAAATCTGTATATTTTATTTGCTGACTTGAACAAACTACCAAAAATGCAATATTAAGGAATTACATTCCCTTAAACGATTGCAAGATGCCCCTTCAGAAGTTCAAGACTCCACGGTGCAAGTTCCCAAACTGTGAAAATATAAGGACTATTCACTAAAAATATATACAAATTGTGAAAATTACTGTTACTCATTAAAAGCATTCTCATCGAAGGGCAAGACCCTCTACAGCCCCATGCCCACCTACTTATAAAAACTAACAAAACAATTGCTGCACCACAGTGTAAATAGAATATAACAATTTCAGGTTTAGTCTATATTTCCCCAAATTGCACTTAAACCAACTCAATTGTAAGAGTCACACTTACAGACCTTCAACATATGATTGGCTGTCCGGTTATGAATACCGTTTTCCCAATATATTGAAATATTGGAAGGAAAATTCAACAAGAGTTAACCAGATGGCCTGCAATGAAATTTTCAGGACCTCAGAAACATCTGTTATTAAAATGATCGTCTCTCGATATCTTTTCTTTTTCAGTAATTCAAATCCAACTTTAAAAAACTTTTAACATTATTCATTCAGAGCAAAGTTTATATGAGTTTCAAAGTCTATACACCTTACTTATAAAAAAGTATTATCACTTAAAGAAGTTAGAGGTTTCAATCATCTCAAGCCTTATCTTTACTTTCTAATTTTAAGATGAAGCAAACTATGGAGAGTCATGAGATTCACTAAAGACCCTAAAACATTGTGTAGCTTGAGGTTAGGATTTCGCCTAGGGTTCTTAAATATGTCTGCATGAAGTGTGATACCGTACTTTTTCTGTCTCCTAAAACACTATCATTTGAAGCTATGTTGCCAATCCTATCAACCCTTTTCAAGATTTACTCAAATTCTTAGCTTTAGAAGTTATTGTCTGTTTGTATCAGGCATAAGACTATACAAATATAACATGGAGGAAGGTGTGGTAGCGACAAATCACTTTCCATTTCTTAGAAACATAAATGTATACAATTTCCTTTGTAAAAACAGCAGGTTTGATAGAGAGGTTTGTGAAGCATGCATGCATGCTACTAAAATAGAGAATAATGATAAGACATAGACTACTCACCTCTCTTCAGTGGGAGGGGCGAATGAATTCCTGCTGATGACTGGCTATCACATGGGGAAGTGCTGCCTTGAAGGGGATGGGGCCTTTGATTATGTCACATGGAGGTGTAAACACACATTGCAGTCACCTATTACATGCCTGTCCTTCTGGATACTACAGATACACGCAGTAGGAAGGCAGGGCTTAATTTGAAATCCATTCCTTTATAATGTGGATGATGGCTTCCACTCCTTGTTGGTCTGACTCTGGCCCCAAGGAATAAATGATCCATAAGGATCTCACTCGAGAATGAATAGATTCATCAAATAACTGAGGGGGTGGACTTGATAGCTGGTGAGGGGAGTAGGCAAAAAAAAAAATAGAAGTTATTTTCCAGGTTTGATGACATGTTGTGGAGAGCATGACTCAGATGCTGCTGATATGCTACATACATGATGTCAGTCATGTCCAAACATGTAAAATGTTTGGAGTTTCATTAATGTGAGAATTTGATTCAGCATGGTTTACCATGCCTGTTTCATAGTTCATATAATACAGACCACCATGTTGAGAAAGAAATGTTGGAACAAGTCATTAAAATGCTGCTTGCTCACCTGAGGGTGTACAAGCTAACTAACACATTTAAGAATCCTTCTATCAACTTGGCTTCCACAGGGAAACTATATGTTAGGCAACTGACAAGTTTGGTTCCCAGCTAAGGTACCATCTATGCAGAATCTGCATGTCCTTCCTGCATCCATGTAGGGTATCTCTAGATGTTCCAGTTTCCCAAGAATTCACCAAGGCATACAGTTGGTGCGGTGGTGTTATCCAAATTACTCATAGGTGTGAATGTAGTTTGTGTGTGTGTGTGTGTGTGTGTGTGTGTGTGTGTGTGTGTGTGTGTGTGTGTGTGTGTGTGTGTGTGTGTGTGTGTGTGTGTGTGTGTGTGTGTGTGTGTGTGTGTGTGTGTGTGTGTGTGTGCAACTTTCCATACCTTGTGTCAATGGACTGCTAGAAAAGTCTCCAGTGTTTCCATGACCCTGTAAAAGAACACAACAGGTTACTGGAAAATGGATGGATGGATGGATAGAAATAAAGGACATTCCAAATCGACAGTTCTGTCATCCTGCACACAGTTGTCTTATATACTTTGTGTATTCAGATTACTACTATGTATGCTAAACATTAGTGTATTTTTTCTTTTTGTCGTGAAAATGTCCATTTAGGAGACGTGATGATTAGTGATCAGCTGTATGGTTTCATGCCAGGAAAGAGCACTACAGATGCAATGTTTGCTCTGAGAGTGTTGCTGGAGAAATACAGAGAAGGTCAGAAGGAGTTGCATTGTGTCTTTGTAGACTTGGAGAAAGCATATGACAGGGTGCCTAGAGAAGAGTTGTGGTATTGTATGAGGAAGTCGGGAGTGGCAGAGAAGTATGTAATAGTGGTACAGGATATGTACGAGGGTAGTGTGACAGTGGTGAGGACTGCAGTGGGAGTGACAGATCCATTTAAGGTGGAGGTGGGATTACATCAAGGATCAGCTCTGAGCCCTTTCTTATTTGCAGTGGTGATGGACAGGTTGACAGATGAGATCAGACAGGAGGCCCCTTGGACTATGATGTTTGCAGATGACATTGTGATCTGTAGTGAGAGTAGGAATCAGGTTGAGGAGACTCTGGAGAGGTGGAGATATGCTCTAGAGAGCAGAAGAATGAAGGTCAGCAGGGCTAAGACAGAATATATGTGTGTAAATGAGAGGGAGGGTAGAGGAATGGTGAGGATGCAGGGAGTAGAGTTAGTAAAGGTGGATGAGTTTAAGTACTTGGGATCAACAGTGCAGAGTAATGGTGAATGTGGAAGAGAGGTGAAGAAGAGAGTACAGGCAGGGTGGAATGGGTGGAGAAGAGTGTCAGGAGTGATTTGTGACAGACGGGTACCAGTAAGAGTGAAAGGGAAGGTCTACAAGAGGGTAGTGAGACCAGCTATGTTATATGGGTTGGAGACAGTGGCATTGACAAAAAGGCAGGAGTCAGAGCTGGATGTGGCAGAGTTAAAGATGTTAAGATTTGCACTCAGTGTGACTAGGATGGATAGGATTAGGAATCAGTATATTAGAGGGTCAGCTCATGTTGGACAGTTTGGAGACAAAGCAAGAGAGATGAGATTGCGTTGGTTTGGACATGTGTTGAGGAGGGATGATGGGTATATTGGGAAAAAGATGCTAAGGATGGAGCTACCAGGTAAGAGGAATAGAGGAAGGCCTAAGATAAGGTTTATGGATGTGGTGAGAGAGGACATGCAGGCGGTTGGTGTAACAGAGCAAGATGCAGAGGATAGGAAGAAATGGAAAGAGATGATCCGCTGTGGCGACCCCTAACGGGAAAAGCCGAAAGAGAATGATGAGAGAATGATGACTCTGTTCTCTGTTTTTGCACTGTTATACTGATACTGTTAATGGCATCCAAACTTTTTACTTTACAGTTTTGTAATTAGTTATTGTTTGATAATATTAAATGTTCAATGTTCACAATCTTTACATATGTTTATGCAGTTTTTTTAATCTTGTATGATAAAACAATAAAAATATTTTCAGCATAAAGAAAAAGAAAGAAAAACAAAATACTCCAATGACATCATCTAGTGGTTTGCTCAAATTTACACAGAAAATTAACCTATGCAAGAAGTAAACATTTTTAAAGGTACCAGTTAAACCAGGAGGTAATAAACCTCCTGTGTTTGCTATCCGAAACCTCAGTTTATATGGTAGTACAGATTAATGTCCATGTAAGGCATTGTTACGTTCTTACAATGAATATGACAGAGGTACTCACTAATTCCAAACTTGAGCAATCTTGAGGATGTTCCCTTGTAGAAAGCCATTTAAATCACCCATTACCTCATGCACGTTATTAACTGCCTAACCATAATGATCCTGATTGTATTAAGAGAAGAAAATTCCTTTAGTTTACATGCACATGTCAACAGTTTCCACAGTTCTTACAGAGCGTAAAGCCTATAGGTTTAGTTCCCAGCACCTGCTGATGCAACGTCTTGTTACTTTCTCTTTTATGTTTATTCAAATTCTAGGCCAATGACTTTCCTTTTATATAGGTCAGCCATGACTTATTTGGGAACAATATGTTGTAGCATTTTATTCTGAAACAGAATATTTCTGTGACTATCCAGGGTTTGATTAATTTTAATGCTATTAGTTCCAAATGTGGTAATGAAGTTAAAACTATGCTTATTATACAACATTTAGTTTATTTTCTTTGTAATACAGCAGTTACACCTTGTAATATTCTCGTTCTCGGACTCATAATGGACCTGAATTACTACTAACATGTCAGATCCCCTTTGCAGCAGTCTATAATAAATCATTTAAAGCACTTTCACAACCATCAGGTTTCATGCAAATTTCTTTCTATCTTTTTTTTTTAATAAGAAACGTTAGAAAGTATGAGTTAGGTATGTGTTTAAACATACATTTTAGGTGACAACTAGTAGGTTATAGTAAAGTAGGTAACTAGTAAGTTATAGTAAAGTATTTTGACTTGGCTATATACTGAATCATATGTTTTGGATGGCAACTAGTGGGTTATAGAAAGGTATTACTGGTTGAGAGTAACTAGCCACCAATATGGTGACAGGCTAATTTGACGGCTTTCATTCTAGAAAAACAATTGATATGAATAAAGACGAGTAAATATATACTTTAAAGCCAAGTGTTACATCAGAAACCTTTCTGGGGAGGACTACAGTATGTCAGGCATGTAGGTGACTTACAGGCTTCCAACATGCATTCCATTTGCAGCATAAAATGGGAAGTTCAGCAACAGTTCTCAATAAAATCCTAGTTGATATAATGGAAATCAAGAGAATCATCATCATCATCATCATCATCATTAATTCCCTTTCCCCATTTTCTACATGGGATATGGGTGTCGTGTCAACTGTTGCCATCTCTTCAGTGCCACCCTTCTGCCTTTTTTGACACTCATGCCTGTCGCAGGTCTTCTCACACAGTTCATCCACCTGCTTGATAGATGATCTCCTTTCCTCTTGCCTTTTCCTGTCTGTCCCAAATATTCTTCACCATATTGGTCTTCTGGTTTTTTGCACATGCACCTGAACTACCATAATCTGTTCTTTTTGCTCTTTTCTGCAATTGGAGTTACCTTGGCTTCTGCTGTTATATCCTCATTTATTAATCTGTCCAACATTGTGCATCCTACAACTCTTCTCAGGAATTTTATCTCCATTGTCTTTACCTTCTTTGACTGCTCTGCCTTTACTAGCCAGGTTTCTGTACCACACTGTAGTACCAGTTGCATCACTGTGTTTGTAAGACCAGTTGGCATAATGGTTAAGGTTTTTGCTTCCCATGCACAATGTAGAAAGTTCAGTCTTGACCTCCAGTCAATACCTGTTTGGAGTTTGCATGTTCTCCTTGTGTCTCTGTGGAGATCCCCCACCTCTGAACAACATGCTGAGTGTTTTCATCTCAAACTCGCCAAATGAATGGAGTTGTTGGCAGCATCACAGACTCTATATGGTGCCCTATAGGGAAAGAGTTGTATAAACCATATACTGTGGTGCACAGTATCCTCATGATAGGAGAACATGGATCACAGACTTCACGCTGTGACAGGACTAGCCATTTGACAGTGTAAAATATGGCTCAAGGTGATTTAGAAATCAAGCAAATGGTTATGCAAATCCAATCTAATAGCTAAGGTAGTTTACGTGGAATCTGCAGTGGCTTTTAGCTCCATGAGGGTGTAAACAGCACAATAAATGGTTTCTGATCATGGCACTTATATCAGTAATGTTGTTGTGTCTTTCAGCTTTTCCTGGTTAGGGGTCACCACAGCGGAACTCTGGTCCGCTAATGATTGGCAGTAGATTTTTACGTGCCGAGTTGCCGGCCCTGATGCACAACCTTCAACGAAGGTATGCCCATTCACGCATGTCTCCACACAGAAGACGATCTAGCTGAGAATCGAACAGGACAACATCTTACTGTGAGGCGACAATGCTACCGCAGCACCACCACCGCAGTTAGCACTTATATCAGTAAATGCCATCTAAAAACTGAAAATTTGGAAAACTGCATGTGGTGTAGTAACATTAGGTTGGTGGGGATAAAGCACTTGGGTTCCAAACCAGTTATTTTACATTGAGACGGTTGTGGTCTAGACTCTTGTGGCAAGAGAGTGTGGTCTACACCCTTCTAAGCTGGAAATTGCTGGTGAAGACTTATTGTGCCTGTTATTCTAAGTGTCTTTATTTTGGTTTAAGCACTTGAGTTCCAAACCAATTACTTTACATTAGGAAGATTTGTGGTGTAAACTCTTGAGGCAGGATAGGATAGCCTACACCCTTCTAAGCTGGACATTTCTGGTTAAAGGCCTATTGTGTCTGTTATTCTCCGAAACCAGTTGTTTTACATTAGGAAGGTTTGTGGTCTAGACTCTTGTGGTGGGCAAGTGCGGCCTACACCCTTCTAAGCTGGGAATTGCTGGTGAAATGCTGCTTTATTTAAACTGCTTTTTGCTGTTGTGACTGTAATTTTATGCACTTTGAATTTCTAGTACTTCTTCATTATATAGCATAGACTAGATTCAGACTTGCTGAATCTAGACTGCTTGGTATCACTTGAGCACTAAAACCAGCTCTTCACTGAAATACTGAAAGATCTGAGGCATCTGTTGCTTCCAATTAACTATAAGTGCCTGTTTTTGCTCTTATATTGCAATTTTAATTTGTATTTGCATTCTACTGTCTGTTTGAATTGTCTGAACAATTTTTTGCAACATTTTACTGTATACTGCAGTATTTCAGCTGTAGCATAACCCAGGTCCAGGTTTGCTGTTTCTGGGTCTGTTTTGTAACTTCTGAGGAACAAATTCAAGCCATCTTTGTTGGTGAAGGCCCGTATGCACCCTTGTGGGAGGAGAGTGCTGTCTCCATCTCATCTAATCAAGGGTGATTGGTCTAGAGCTTAGAGAGAGCATCCTTATTCACTAGTTTGAGTTAAAAGGGTTATTTCTTATTTTATTTAAGCCACTTGTTTGTGCTTGTTTGTGTGTAGCACACCGCATGTAGCATGGTGGTTACCATTGGTGGTTATAGTTGTAAATGTTTTGCTTGTTACATTTTCCCTTAGCACTTTGCTCGTGGTCCTCCAGAGGTTTTTCATAGCCCTGCTGTACTGACAGTTGGAACACTAAGCCTAGCCTCAGAGGTACCAACACACCTCTCACCCACTAGCCATTCCTCAGTGTGACCTCTTTTCCTGACCATATAAATTTACCTAACACTATGGACAGACAATTTCCCACAGTTTCTCGAGCCAGCTTGTTTGACATGGGCATCCTGAAGCAGTGCAGTAGCTGTCTCATGTTAAGTGACAACTATCTACTCCTAGTCCACACAAACTCAACATGTGAGAGATACAACTATATTAAGAACCTTGAATCCATGCTCTCTCACACACCAGTCAGTACATATGACAATGAGTGGGTTGTCAGCGTGCACACCTCACCTCCTATTCCACCCAAATCCACATCACACATACCTACATATGTGGAAGTCCTCACCAGAAACATACTTAAACACCAGAGACATCCCAAACACAAACACAGCCATGCTACACATAATACTTCCTCTGCAGAACACAATACACATAATAGCTCACACATCAGTGTCTCACCTGTCAAGCCCTTAAGGCAAAACACAAAACCAAACATATTAGCCATAGGTGATTCCATCATGAGACATACAGATATCCCTGTCAACAGGCTAGATAAGAAAAAACTCATGATCAGCTGTCTGTCAGGTGCCAGGATCAGCCATACCACACATGCAGTCAAGTCTCTGAACAACAGGTACCCGACATAGTCCATGTTGGTGTGAATGACTTGAGACTTACCTTTCTAGAGTATATGAAGAGAGATGTGATCTAGTTCTCGAACTATATGTCTCAGGCAGGTATGTCTCTAGCCTTAAGCAGCATTTTACCTTCACCTAGGATGATGCCTCTATACAAACAGAAAATGATTGGCTTCAATAATTAGCTTAGTTTCTGGTGTCATTCTAAGGAGATCCAGTATTTGTTAGCCTGGAATTATATGATTGACAGACCTCGATACTTTGCCATAGATGGTCTTTATCTGTCACCACTGAGATTTCGGCTACTGGCTAAGGGTCTTGCCACTCCCATAATGCCCTTTTTAGGCAGTGTCTCAAGGACAAAATTCCCAATGTAAAAACTCCATCTAAAATCTAAAAACAACCTCAAGGTTATTTTTTTTTTTTATTTTACATTTGTTTACCGGGATAGTCTGACTGGACACAGGTTCACTTACAGCAGAAGCCCGGGGAGAAAAGCCCCACAATTAGATTAACATCAATATGATAATACAAATAATCATATAACAGTGATAACTGCGGTAAGACAGACATAAAAATTATCATACAATCCAGTCTAAACAATAAATAATACATCAGCAGTGAGTGAGTACATTTACAAAGATAGAAAGTCTCATACATCAAAACTTTAACATTGATTAGTGAGATAGAAAAAAAGAATAAAAAATCATGATTAGACATGACATATTATGCAATTTCAAGTTGACAGTAAGATACCTAACTGTAGCATATAAACAGTAGAGATAGCAGGAAGGAAGGTGTAAAGTGTGCTGAGATCGTGAGATTCATGTGATGCATGGACATAGCCATATATTCATAAGATGTGATTTGAAAGCATTTTTGAAATGTGTGTTAGTGGGGACAGAGGTCAGAGAAGGGGGAGGTTATTCCAGGATCTAGCTATGGCATGAGAAAAAAGAGCTTTCCCTGAGTTGTTAGCTTTAGAGATGCACAGGAGGGATTTCTCAGTAGATTGAAGAGAACAATTAGTTCTGTATGGAGAGAGTAACTGGCTTAGTGCTAGGGTTTTTTCAGGATGTCTAACAATATTAAAGGCAATGACTAGCTGGTGGTAATTGAGTAGCTAGGGAAGTTCTAACCATTGTAGTTCCCTTAGAGATTGACAGTGATGGGTTCTGAAGGTGCAGTTGTTAGCAAACTTGGCACTTTTATTGTAACATGATTCAAGTCTGGTGAGATCAAGTTTTCTGACTTGGGTAAGAATTGGTATGGCATACATTAGAGTGGAGAGTAGATGAGTTTGGGCTAGAGTGATCCCTGCCTTTTCTGAGAGGAATTATTTATGCCTATATAGGGTTCCCATTTTTTGTGGACCTTTTTTATAGTTTGTGAGATATAGACATCGACAAGTAGGCTATTGTCAATTTCTACACTGAGGAGTTGGGTATGGTCAGAGGGAGATATGACAGTACCATTTTTGAAAGAGATTGAAAAGGATAGGGGGTAGGTATAGATTTGTTGGGCTTGAAAAGTAGCAATTTTGTCTTATTGGAATTTAGGATTAGTTGGATATCAGTAATCCAACTTTCTACAGAACTGAAGGATTCTTGTTTGAGTTGTAGAGTGGAAAGTGATGGAGCAGACAGATAAGAGTTGAATCGTCAGCATACTGTATAAGGGAGGCATGCTGGATGGAGGTGTGTAGATTGTTGGTAAATATGGAGAAGAGTAATGGGCCTAAAATTGAATCTTGTGGTATGCCTATCGTAGTCAGGAGGAAACGAGATTGTATGCCTTGCCACTGAACTGATTGCTGCCTATGTGACAAATAGCTTTTAAACCAGACAATAGTGGAAGGGGCAAAGGATAGGGAGGCCAGGGAGTCTAGAAGTTTGGAGTGTGAGACCATATCAAATGCTTTTGAGAGATCTAAAAATATTGCAGAAACAAAATTATTGTTATTTCTGTGAAGGTTGATCTGACTGGTGAAAGAGAGAGAGCAGTTGTTGTGCTGTGATTTTGCTGGAAGCCATGTTGTGTGGAGGAGAGAAGATTGTGTGTGTTTAGGAATTTCATGACTTGAGAGTGAATACATTTCTCAAGCAGTTTAGATAAGCAGGATAGAATGGCAATAGGGCAGTAGCTTGAGAATTCATAAGAATTGACACCTTTATGAAGTCGTATAATATATGAAACTTTCCAGAGTTGGCGGATGTAGGCTTACTGTATGGAGTGGTTGATGAAGATAGAAACTGGGTAAGATAGGGATTCAGCAGCAATTTTTAGGAAGTCGGCTGTCAGCTGCAAAGGTGGTTGGCTTTAGTTTTAGGAGGAGTTTTTTAAATAGTGGAAGTGGGAACTGGTGAGAGAGCAAAGGAGGGAATATTGTCATTGCATTTGGTAGGCATATATGTATGGCTATTATTGGAGAGCTGGGAAGATAAAGTTAGGATGGATTCTGTAAAATAGTGATTAAATTGGGATGCTATGTCTTTGGTATTGTTGTCTGAGGAGGGGGCTGGAGTGTTAAAGTTGATAGCATGCCAAAATGTTTGGGTGCCCTTTGAGTGTTTGTTTTGGACCCCGAGGAAATAGTTATTTTTGTCTAGTTTGGTTTGTTTCTTGGCCTGATTTCTGAGTTGTTGGAAATTTTGTTTGCCTATGCTAGTGTTATCCCTTTTCCAGATTTTCCAAGCTTTATCTCTAGACTTTAGTAAGGCTCTTGTGTTCCTATTCAGCCATGGTGCATATTTTGCCTTGACTCTGATTTTTCTAATGGGTGCAACTTTGTTGAGGACATTTAAGA
Organism: Protopterus annectens; assembly: GCF_019279795.1. NCBI lineage: Eukaryota > Metazoa > Chordata > Ceratodontiformes > Protopteridae > Protopterus > Protopterus annectens. The sequence goes on along the minus strand of NC_056747.1, from coordinate 242,403,983 downwards.
GAGTCCTATTAATGTATTCAAAGGCTTGGTCTAAACCTAAGGTTAGTAGTAGTTTCCAGTTAGTTTGTTTTAGAGTAGAGTTTAACTCCTGCATGTTTAGTTTACGGTCATCTCTAACTTGTCTAAAGATTATGGGCTTGGGTATGTTGGTGCTTTTGCTGAGACCATCTAGTAGACAACCTGTCTGGTAGTTTTGTTTGTTGCTAAACACTAGGAGTCTTAACATGAAACTGCACTCACTGGAAGCAGTCATCACCTTGGAAGCCTCCGACATTTATGCAGTCATGGAGACCTGGTTCAAAGCTGTGGAGAGAACCCAGCCATAGCAGGTGACACTCCTTCTACATGTTCAGACCATAAACTGAAGGTGTGAAAACCAAAGGAGGTGGTGTATCAATATTCATTAAAGATAAATACACCTTCAGACTGGTTAAACAGTACGATTCCCTGGAAATGCTTCAGGTGCAATTAACTGTTGGTAGGACACCTAGTCAAGTCATTGCCAACTACAGGACCTGCTCTATGAATCAGGACACCCATTCTCCCTATTTGGATCTACTTGAGTCTGTCAACATACATCTGAACACCATGGTTTTGGACGACTTTAATTACCCATCCATTGAATGGGTAAAAACTTGTGCTTAAACTCACTTACTCAAGGGTTCCTCAACTTCGTTAACTCCATTGCCATGTACCAGCTGGTTGACACTTGTGCTAACATCCTGGAGCTGTGCTTACCAATATGGGGGAACCACTGCAGGACCCCCACATTGAGATCTTCCCTGGGGAGATCTGACCACAAATCAGTCTCATTCGAAGTAACTATCACACCTGCCCCTCCCAGCAGCAACTATACTAAAAACATCTCTAAAGCAGATCATAACCTCTTATGGGATGGTATAAATAGCTTCAGTGCACCTTCCCCCTCAGATGGAACTGGCAACTATGCCGAGTTCTACACCAATGCTTTATACAAACACATGTATTACTGCATTGACTCAGCCGTATCTGCTAAGACCAAACCAAGCTCCTCAAAGAAGAACAAACCTGTCTGGTGGACAACTGCCATTAACAGGCTTTACAATAAGAGGAAGAAATTGCTGTCTAAGAGTAAGAGGGAGTAAGTCCTGAACTGGAAACACTCCTTCCTCAGCTTAAGCAAGCAAATAATACTTCTTGTGAAGTCCTCCAAAACAAACTACAAATTCAAATTAGCTTCCTCAACTAAGGACAGCTATAAGGCATTCTTTAGTTACATCCATAACCTAAAAGGAAAGGCCCAGATTTGTGCCAATTTGGTACTTTATGATTCCACATATACTGAACATGTGGACATAGCTAACCTGTTGGCTGACAGGTTCTGTGAAAATTCACTCCCCTGTCCCCACCAGGTGTACCCCATGACATCCCTACCACCTGTCCCCTACTTTGCATCTTTAAAGAGCAGGGTGTAAACACACTCTCTAAGGCCAAAAACACAGCATCTCTGGGACCTGATAACATCCCAGGCTGTTTCCTAAATGGGCTCCAACAAGAATTAGCAACACCATTGGGTACTCTTTTCACTCATAGTCTAAGCACCAGCTTCATTCCAGCTGAATGGAGAATAGCCACCATTATTCCCTTGCACAAAGGTGGTGCTTCCACTGACCCCAGGAACTATAGACCTATTAGCCTGACTAGCCTTATCTGTAAGGCCATGGAGTGAATCATCGTGGACCTAATCAACAAAGATATAGATGATCTCCAAATACTTGACTCTACTCATTTTGGATTTGTCAAAGGGAGATCATGCCTGTTAAACCTGGTGAACATCTTCAAGACAGATACCAAGGCCCTGGACGAGGGAAAAATCTGTGCATACAGCCTACCTAGATTTAGCCAAGGCTTTTGACACTATTCCCCACTCAGCTATCATTGACAAACTCACCCAGCTAGGTATCAACCCTTATATCGTTAGATGGGTCACCAAGTGGCTCACTGATAGAACACATATAGTCAAAATAAGGGACTCCACACGCAGAAGCAGACCTGTATCCAGTGGTGTTCTACAGGGATCAATCCTGGGACCTCTACTGTTTGGAATCTATTTTTTTGAAGTACAAGCAAAAACTAAAGGTCTGTGGTTGACAAAGTTTACTGATGACTGCAAACTGAGAGCCGTCATAGAATCTCCAAATAATGTCAACATCCTACAAGACAGTCTTACACAAATAAATGATTGGTGCCAACATCATGGCCTTAAACTCAATACAAGAATGTATTATCATCACTTTCAGTAAGAGTGATGTTCCTGCTAATTACCACATCAACAGCAACACCCTAAGTTCACACTCATTGGTGAGAGACCTGGGCACACAGGTTGACAGCAACCTTACCTTTGATGACCATGTCTCAACAATGGTAAGAAGGGCATTCTATATTGCTCATCTCATAAGTAAGGGCATTGCCTCCAGAAAATAAGAAGTTATAACTTCCCAATACTCTTCCCTCATCAGGCCAATATTCGAGTACAATGCCCCTTTTGATATGTACATTTCCAAGCACCTGCAGTTATTGGAGAGACCACAAAGGTTCCTCAAAAGGAAAATTCAAGGTCTTCAGTATCTGCCCTTTGTGGATTGTCTGAAATCACAGCCATTTTATTCTGTTTCATATAGACTACTCAGAGGTGATATCTGCCTTGCATATAAGGCAATCTCTGACCCTGCATTATTGGAAATGCTGCATATCCACAAGTCAAATGGTACATGGGCTACTCACTCTAAAGACCGTAGCCTGGTATGTGACATTAATAGGACCTACTGAGGGGACAGATTTGTCTCTCAGAGGTTACCACACCTTTGGAACAGACTCCCACATCATGTCAAACAGTGAGCCTCACTGGGCCTCTTAAATGCAATCTGGACGATTGGATGGGTAACCATAAAGTCACCCTGGGAGTTCCAGCTGTGTCCCTCTTGGACAGGGGCAATAGATGCTGATTGTTGAAATAAGGGTAGAACTTGGCTAGGCTTGTAAGGGCCCTAGGGCCATTAGCGTAGTAATTTCCTAAGATCCTATGATCCTATGATAAACAGGTGTATAGAGATACCAGACATGGTCATTTTCTTACAAGTCCGGCTTCCTAAAGCACTAAATCTGAGTTGCCCAGTTATTACTTAGTGAGCCCACTAATCTTTTAAATCTTGAGTATTGCCTAACTAACCATCTGAACACATAATTGTTATAATATTAAATTATAATGACAAGATCAGAGGATTAAAGACTGTGGCGGAAATCAAAGAGGTAAGCTATATTTGGACTGTTCTGCAGATGGTATGTCAAGTAGAAAAACATGTTCACAATGACAAGCTGTGCTTAGGAATGGCATAACCACATTGTTTAGATACCAAGCTATATCAAATGACAGGGGACGAAGAAATCTTTTATCAGCCCACATATAGCATTAACCTTCTACAATCAGTAAAAAAGAAAGTGGATTTGCCAAAACTTACTAAGGCGAGGAAGGCTCAGAAAGGTCCCACACTGCTTCCACAAACTGTACGAAGGTTGTCTAAGCTGTTGACTTGTCCTAGAATATATACAGCAGTTCCCAGATATGAAAATCAACCTTCACCTACCAAGCATCAAGACCTAGAAAAACAAGGAAGCAAGCTGTCAGATCTTTCCTTGTTACAACAGCTAATAGATATGAAGCTCTGAGTGGTAACGAAATGCCACTCAAGACCATGATCTGTCTAGAATAAAATAACTATTAAGCAAGGATGGGTCAGACAAGACAAGCTCCAAGCTGACTCATTACTTCTTCATTGAAACCAATCCAAAAGCCATGTCTAGAAGGACTGGTAAACTGAAGGGCGTTAAACACATCAAGTCACCTGAAATACTTTACTGTACATAATTTGTTATATTTATGCTTGTAATCCTAGAGTAGGCCTATTGATTTCCCTGACACCTTTTCTGTGTATCTGGCCTATAGTATGCACAGGTCCTGAATACATTTAAGGTGCGTGCAAATAATTTACTCTCTTTAGTTCAGCTAAATAAGTCAATTCATTTCCCTTCTTTTTTGTCCATGAGGTCATGTCTTAATTGCTGTATATTTGTTTGAAGTTGTTACTCACAATTTGTTATTTACAGTTTTAACACATTAACTCAACATACATAGTCTAAATTCAAGGCTAAAAGAAATTCAACTCAACAGTACTTTAAAAACATTGCAGGAGACACAATATTGCTATGAAAAGGTAAGATGGTTAAGAAGCATAAGAAATTTCTAAATAACTTTCTTGGGGACCGAAAGGGATATAATTTGGCACACAAGTGAAAGAGGGGAATGGCAGCATTTATCAGCAAGTGATTGGGTTGGTCAGTATTAGATTGTAAAAAGGACAAGATAGGTAGATAGTTAATACTAACAGTAAACACTTACGAGAACATATTGATAAGTTGGAATATGTATAGTTCCATTAAGGACAGTCCATCTATCTTTGCCCAGATATTTGATTAACTTAGGGATTTTAATAAGGAATAGGCTCCTATACTAATGGGCAGGGACTTTAATGTGATGCATAACTCCTAAATGGGCAGATCAAGCCAGAAAGAGGAAAAGCACTTCAAAGCCTAGATTATTCTTAATAAAAATCTCATAGTACACAAGCAAATTATACTCACCAAAATGATTCATAGGAGTTTTTGAAATGTGGATATCAAAGGAATGCTTTCATGTACACAGACAACCCTCTGCTAATAACACAGTACAGAGGGCAAGATATGTATTTACACCAAGAATCTAGAATCTATGCTCTTTCTCACTCAAAACAGTAACATGGAGAAGTTTGTTAACTCACCCACCACTACATATTCGCATAGCACCACTACTAATACATATAGGATGCATCAAACACATAAATCCACGGATCAATATCATATGACAGAAACCTCATTTGACTGAAACCGTAAGACTGAAATTTCAAAAGACTGAATAGTCACTTGACCGAAATCTATAAGACTGAAACCCATAAGACTGAATTTTAACATACTAAATTGTAAACTGGACCATATAAAATGAGACTAGGTGGGGGCTATGCCCCCCACACCCACCCAACTATATATACTAACTCAAGGATTGCACTACAGTGGGAAAAAGGGCATATACCTTTCACGTACCTTACAGTAGTCTACATTCTGCCACTACTATGCCCTTTTCCCCACTGTAGTGCAATCCTGGAGTTAGTATATATAGTTGGGGGGTGTGGGGGGGCACAACCTCCACATTGGGGGTGTGTAGCCCCCCACCTAGTCTGGCTTTATATGTTCCAGTTTAAAATTTAGTTTGTTACAATTGAGTATTATGGGTTTCAGTCTTATGGGTTTTAGTCAAGTGACTTTTCAGTCTTTTGAAATTTTTTGAAATTTCAGTCTTATGGTCTCAGTCAAATGAGGTTTCTATCATATGATAGGGATCCAAATCCACATATGCGGATGTTCTCTTGAAAAACTTATCGAAACACCAGAGACCTCCAAAACACAAGACTGCTGCAACTAACACAGTCCCCACAGCACCCATGACACATAGCACCACCAGTGTCTCACCCACCAAGCCAATAAGGCATAACACTTAAAAAACAAATTTTATTATCATTGGAGACTCAATAGTGAGACACACAGATGTCTCACTCACCAGGTTGGACAAGGAGAAAGTCACAGTCCACTGCCTGTTCAGTGCCAGGATTTGTCAGATCATGAGATCATGCATGCATGCACTCAGGTCTTTCAGCAACAAGTATTGTTAAGACTCTATCATAGTTCATGTTGGTGTGAATGACCTGAGATGTACCTCACTGGACTATATGAAGAGAGACATGTTTGAGCTCTCTGCGTTTGTGTTCCAGGCAGGTATGTCCCTAGCCTTGAGCAGCATACTACCCTCACCTAGAATGATGCCACTGTATAAACAAAAAATGACTGATTTCAATAAATGGCTCAGCTTTTGGTGTCATTCAAAGGGGATCTAGTTCCTTTCAGTGTGGGTAGCTATGGTCGACAAACCTTGCTGCTTTGCCAGAGATGGTCTGCACCTGGCACCTCTAGGCTTTCAGCTGCTGGCAAAGGCAGTTGCCTCCCCATAGTGCCTTTTTAGACAAGGTTCTTGACAACAACATTACCGACATGAAGCTAAACAATCAGAACAAAGTAATGGTCATGCTGCTAAATGCTGGGAGCTTAACCAAAAACTGCACTCCCTGGAAGCACTTCTATCAATAGAAGATGTAGATGTCTGTGCAGTCACAGAAACTTGGTTCAAGGCCTTACAGAGTACCCTGGCCTTGCAAGGCTACAATATCTTCCACACCTTTAGACCACATATTGAATGTGTGAAAACCAAAGGAGGTGGTGTTTCAATCTATATTAGAGATAAATTCACCTCCTGTCTAGTTAGACTGAAGAACTCCATGGAGTCACTCCAGGTCCAGGTTACGGTGGGTAAGACCCCAATTCAGGTCATAGCCAGTTATAGATCTCCCTCCATGGGTCACAACACCCATAAAGCCTACTTGACCAAACTGGAGACAATCCACATTTTATAGCACACACTGGTTATTGGGGATTTCAATTATCCCACCATCAACTGGGAAACCTACACTAGCCCTAACTCACTAATGCAAAAGTTCCTTGACTTTGTTAATTCAAATGCCCTGGCACAAATTGTGCATACTCCAACAAAGTTAACAAACATTCTGGATCTGGTCCTCACCGACATGTCAAACAGATGCAGTGCCACAACTGTCAGACCCTCATTAGTTAAAGCTGACCACAAATCAGTCACCTTCAAGCTGGCACTAACACCAGAACTCATAAAGGGTGAAATCAGACTAAAAAACTTCGCCAAGTCAAATTACACCCTCCTAGGTGAAGGTATATATGCATTCCAAGCCCCACCACAAGCAGGAAGTGGTAACTACAGTGAAGCTTACACTAAAGCCCTCTACAATCACTTGCATAAGTGTAACACTCTGTCATACCAGAAAGAATCAAAGCCAGAGCCCCAAGTAAAAACAAGCAGCCATGGTGGATACCCAGCATCAACAAACTTTACAATAAATTACTAAAAGTTACTGTCCAGGAAAATAAAGGCCCCAACAATGGGAAAGCACCCTCCTCAGCCTCAACAGGCAAATAAGACAACTTGTCAAATCCTCCAAGGGCTTCTTTGAGAGAAACTTAGCAAGTACAGCCAAGGATAATCATAAGGCCTTTTACAGCTACTTACTTAACCTAAAAGGTAGGACCCAAGCATGTGTAGAACTAGTAGCTAATGGTATCACACACACTGTGACCCAACAGAGATAGCATACTTGCTAGTGGATAGGTTTGGTGAAAATTTCACTCCCTTATCCTCTCCTAACTTACAACAAATCTTCCCTCAATCTCCTCCCCACCCTACATATCTGATGAGCAGGCCCCCAAAACCTTGTCCAAGGCAAAAATACAGCCTCTATGGGACCAGACGACATCCCAGGCTGTCTTCTTAGAAGGCCAAAACATGAACTAGCATCCCCACTAAGTACTCTCTTCAATCAATGCCTAACCACAGGTTTTGTTCCTGCGGTATGAAGAACAGCAACAGTTATTCCCCTCCATAAAAGGGGCCTAGCAACAGAGCCAGTCAATTACAGACTCATAAGCCTGACCAGCCTCATCTGTAAGACCACAGAATGTATCATTATGGACCTCATAAACGAAAACATAGGTGACCTCCAAACGTTGGATCCTACCCAATTTGGCTTCATGAAGGGCAGATCCCACCTATTAAATCTAGTGGATTCCTTTGAAAAGTTGACCAATTTCACTGATGAGGACAAATATGTGCACACAGCATACCTCTACCTGGCAAAGGCTTTACAATCGCACATTCAGGCATTACCGATAAACTTAGCAAACTGAGTGTAAACACCTTCATTGTAAGATGGGTTACCAACTGGCTCATGAACTGGACACACACTATCAAAGGGGGTGAATCCGCATCAACCAGCAGACCTGTTACCACTGGGGTGCCACAGGGGTCAGTGCTGGGCACCCTACTGTTTGGTATATACTTCACAGACATTCAGGTCAAAATTAAGGGGTTATGGCTGACCAGGTTTGCAGATGACCGCAAACTAGGTGCAGTCATTGAATCTCCAGATGGTGTCAGTATACCCCAGGAGGGTCTCACATAGACCAGCCACTGGTGTATTAGTCACGGTCTCAAACTGAATGCAAATAAATGCATCATCATTCTCTTCGGCACAAACAATGTCCCCTCACACTATCAAATCAACAATACCCCAAGGACCCATGAAGTGGTAAAGGACCTGGGATCACAAATTAACTTTGACCTTAACTTTGACCATTATGTGTCTAGTGTAGTAAGGAAAGCTTTCTATATAGCCCACTTGATTAGTAAAGGCACCACTTTGAGAGCAAAAGAAGTTATAACCCCCCTATACTTGGCACTTATCTGGCCCATAATTGAGTATAACTCCCCATTTGGCATGTACAATACTAAGCACCTGCAGAAATTAGAGAGACCTCAGAGGCTGCTAACGAACGACATCAAGGGGCTCTAGCATGTGCCTTACACAGAACGACTAACGTCCCTTTTACTATACTCCATATTGTATATCATTCTTAGGGGAGACTTATGCCTGGCCTATATATCATTCTTAAGGGAGTCGTATGCCTGGCCTATAGAGCAATCCAAGACCCAAACCTAATGAACTTGCTGCATATCTGTAAATAAAACAGGACTAGGGCCACCCATTCCAGGGACCTAAATATGGCCTGCGACTTAAATAGGACATGCTGAAGAGACAGGTTTATCTCCCAGTGACTGCCGGGTCTTTGGAACAGGTTACCAATTAATGTGAAACAGAGCACCTCTATGACACTGTTCAAGAGGAACCTGGATGAGTGGATGGGGCACCATAAATTCTTACCAGGATAGAGCTCATAACCCTCCTGGACATGGGCAGTTATTACTAAATTCAGTCCTGTGTATTGACTAGAGTATCTATGGTATTACATTGGGATGAAACTGCTAGGCTTAAAATAAGCTCTGGTTCGATAGCCTAGCAATCTCCTATGATCCTATCATCCTATGATTCTGTGTCCATACTAGGAAGAACTAATGCCAAATGGATTATTGGCTACTCTCTAGGCATGCATTGCAAGTAGTAACAGTACTATAGATAAAGCTCTGCTCTCTCTTATACCATGAGCAGGTGCTGCTCTCATTTTTCTTCAACTACAGCAAACGATAAAGAATACGACTTCAAATTTTAAAAAGATAAAGAGACTGCTAAGTTCAGGAAAAGGCAGATCGCACACTGTTTATAGTTAAATCCACAAAAAGTATGCTGGCCTTCATATGGTGGGAATCATTTAAATTACAGCATGTGGTGATCTGAAAAGAAGCCAAATATTATATCCTAGACTCATGTTAGAGGCCAGGTAGATAAATTGCAGGCAGAAGGTCCGTTGCTTAATAAATGTAAAGCACCAGCCTTTAGGGGCTTTATGGATCCATGTACAGTAAAAGAATAAAACGAAAGGAAGATAGACATAACTGGTGCGTTAAAGGGGAAAAACTCATTATATTTACATAAAGCAGCATTGTAAGCATGGGCAAAGGGTGATAAACCTGGGAAGAAATGTCCGACCCATGCAGATATTCATACCCTTAAGCATAAGGACAGGTTAATAACTTCCTCTTCTGATGATAACAAAGCCTTTCAAGAATTATGTGGGGATTTCTACTGTGAGGACAGACATATGCTATCAATGGGTCTATATCACTTTATCGAATTGCTATTCAATGAATAGCAATTCATCCAACCACTGTTTATCGAACTGCATTTCAGTGAATGATGAAATCTTTCCCAGGGTAAGGAAGCACTTCACCAAAGGCACACTGGAACAGAAACTGCAAAAAATCAAACCCACACAACCGGGGGGGGGGGCGGGGGGCTTTGCCTCCCACACCACCCTAACTATATATACCAACTCTGAGATCACACTACAGTGGAGAAAAGGACAAAGTTGTAGTGTTGGTCAAGTGCTTCCTTACCATGGGAAAGATTTCTTCGTTCGCTGAAATACCATTCGATAAACAGAGGTTCGATGAATTGCTATCTGCTGAATAGCAATTCGATAAAGTGATATAGAGCCACCACCAATAGAGGACAAAGGTCTGATAACCTTTCTTAATTGTCTAGGCCTTCTATTTCTGCAGTTGTGTGACTGGACATTACCTATGAAACCTATAGGAACTGAGGAAATTGTCCAGTCCATTGGTATCCCCCCAGCAGTAAAACTACTGGTTACAGCAGTCTGTTAATAATACCATGTAGGTAGTTATCTGACCATATACAGTTGCCATTGTTAGTTATTGCCAAATGGCAAACATGAGGACATCCCTACTTCACTTAAAATATCCTGAATTATAGTGGGTCCTAAGTCTGGTTAAGACTCTAATCTGGTGAGCAGTTGTTTGCTACTTTATCTGATAAATATGAAGGTAAAGACATTTGGGCCACGAGGCTTCAGTTCACTATAACATACTTAACACAGCCTGTACAGGCTGACTTTGTAAAAGGATGCTCCAGCACAGATCACACTCACTTACTGATAAGCTCAATAAATCATGCAGTTACAGTGACAGCCAAGGCTGAACAAAGCATTTAATTCAGAGTTTTATGTGACCTGTGTATCTGACATTCCCACAAAGGCTTATACATGCAATTCAAGCTTTGTGCCATTTCCCTGTGACAAAGGTTTTTAAACAAATCTCTTTCTTTCCCCATGTTTAAGGGTACAAAACAATGGTGCCTGCTCTACCCCCATTTTATGTTTTTTGTCAACTGAGCCTCTTGTGTAGTTACTGAGAAATAAAACAGATTTCAAAGGATGTGAATTTGCTGGGCTTGAACCAAGATTTTGCTATTTGCAGATGATTGCTTAATTATGATCAGAAATCCCTCTCAGGATCTTTCACATTATGACAGATCCTAGACTCATTCTGCCTATGTTCTGACTTAAAAAGCTAACAAAAACTAAACAGTTTTATTTTCAGTAAATCAGACAGCTTCAGATTTTACTAGTAATATCTATCCAGTTTATGTTATAGTTAGTTTCTCTCACCTAGTACATCTGGGCATAAATCTGCATTAATATATTAAGAGGTTGCTCAAAGCTAATTTAAAAAACTATGGATAGAGTTATTCACCAGAGCATGTATTTAGAGATAATTGCATTTTTGCTGCTATGGTAAGATCTAGGCAGTAAAAATGATAAACGGGCCTAAGGTTTACTATTTGTTAAGACTTGTATTTTCATCCTATTGCCAGTCATGGTTTAAAATTCAGATGCTTATGATTCAATTTGTGTGGGATGGAAAAAGAAAACAAAAACTTTAGGGTAATATGTTAGTGACCTTTGTACACCGTGAATGCATATGACATCCAGATTTAATACTATATACATCTGCCAGTACCCTGCATACAATGACTATGGTTCCCAAGCTCCTCCCTCCACATGTAGACTGCATTTGTGAATAAAGTTTTAGGTAGTACATTTCCCATTGTGGTATTTTGGCATATGAAAGTTTTTATAAAGAACTGGAATTGTATGTTCTGCATGATGAAAGTCCACCCACATAGTGACAGACTCAGGAGTATCAAAAAAATGTTAGGGTTAGCAGTAAGTCTTAACTTGAAAAATAAAACGAGACAATCTGTGCTAAAATTATTGGGTTAATAGATATTGAGCCCTTAACAGATGACTATGAAGATAGTTTGTGTATACATGGTTTCAGTCTGTTAGTTAATGCCTTAAGTGCTAGAACACTCATTTTTCCTTGTCTTTCAGCCTGCTGGCTGCTTTGCATGTGGGATTGCAGTAGAGCAAAGTCTAGGAATTTGCTGTTTCCCTGCTGTTATGCAGTCTTGGAGTGAGTATAAGTAATTAGCAGGGAGTGCAGTGGGGCCTGCCTTTTTGCTAAAAATTGTGTGTTTTACCTACAAATCAAAGCCGGCATCGATAACTGATAATGAATACACTTTTAATTGGCAAAACCTTTGCCAATTAAAACTACATCTGTACATTTGTTGCCAATGATTTGTTTTTTTATATATCTCATACTCATGCACCCTCCAGATTCTGTGTACCATCATGTTGTTTTTATTATATAAATAAATATATAGATAAATTGGTAGAATAAATTATCCTAACAAATGTAAATAAACCATTCCTGATCTACTTCCCATAAATTATAATGGGAAAAATCCCATAGGCTTTAATGAAATAAAAAGCGTCATGGATTAGGATAGCAAAATACAATGCTCATTAACAAACAAAAAAGCACAACTAAACATTTAAGAAAAGCTCAGCATGACCACATACCACAGTCAAATGCTAAAAACACAAGGTAATATAATGGAAAAAAATATTTCCCCTTTACTTCAAAGGGAAAAATGGTGAGATAACCAAACCTACCTAAAACTAAATACGCAATATCAATACAAAAAGACATTACTCATCTAATCAAAGCATAACTCTCACAGAATACATATTAATAAATCTAAAACATTAACAAGAACTAGAAAACAATAGTAAAATAATAAGAAAAAAACAAGTGAAACCAGCCAAACAAAAAGCTGGAAAATATTAATACTCAAGCATATATTAAGCAAATAAAATTCAAGTAAATGCAAAACTGCTATAAACTAAACATAAAATGTACAGAGAACCTGACTGCAATCTGCTTTATCATGAAGATAATGTGAATGGATATGACTCAATCTGCACAGCAAGAACTTTTCTCATTCATCACAGGAAGAAGAGAAACAACATCAGTGTTTAGAGTGCAGCCAAAAGCCACATTACCATGAAAAGCAGATATGCAATCCAACTGTAACTAACAAGACAGCAAAACAAAAGACAAATACACAGAAAAGGTAAAAGACAGCTATAGTCAGATTTAGCATTTTTATCATGTGGCTTATGCAAGCAGTACAAGATGTTGGAGACTCAACAGAAGTCAGTGCAGTTTACAAATAAACAACCACCGACCCCCAAGAAGAAGAAGAACAGACGTACTAAAGAAAGTACCATGAAAGAAATAATACAAAAAAGACTGGAACCAAGCAAGAAATACAATAATAGTTTGTAGTTTTATGGTTTACAATTAAATGATCAGGTCAGACTTCAAAACTGCAGTCTCTTGAATTCCACATTTAAATGTGTTGTCATCTAAATATTCATCCAGTATTTTCTTAACCATATCTAATGAGCTTGCTTGTTTGACAGTCTTATAACAGAGTCTTGGTATCAATTGTGTTGCTTATCTATCTCTTGATATAGTCCTCTTCAATTCCAGTAAATAGGTAGGCCCTCTATTCCTTATCCCAGGATGAGCTTTAACTAGAGTTAGACATAATCCTATCATAAGATCATCTTCAGTCCATGCCTTAAATGCTAGATACAATTTGTTTCTTGTATATAATACTCTAAAGACCTAAGTATTTTAATCTTGTAAATACTGCCCCAATAGACTGGCTGGTATAGATCAAAAACCAACTAGAATAACACCACAACAACTCCTCCATGAGCTCAACGTACAACTTTGTTGACAAAAAAGTATTCTCCTAGTAACACTTCTTTAGATTCTGTCATGTTATGTCACCAGCCCTTATTAAAAATTCACATACAGATTCATAATTTTAAGAAGTCTACATTTTTGTCATAGGGAGAACTGATATTGTGGATATGAACTACTTTTGGGAAGAAAAGTTAGAACTCAAGGAACTGATATGGAAAATCCGATTAAATGAAAGTGTTTTACCAGGACTCATAGGATCATAGGAGGTTGCTAGGCTAAAGGCCCTGGGGCCCTTACAAGCCTAGTCAAAAGTTTATCCCCAAAAGAAAACTCAGTCAGCACTTTTTGCCCCTGTCAATGAAGGACAAGGGTGGAACCCTGGGACAAATTTGTGGTTTCCCATCCACTCATCAAGGTACTCTGACTTGTATGAGAAGTCTATTTCAGAGATGGGGCTGCCTCTGGGAGACACACCTGTCTCTTCAGCAGGTTTAGTTGATGTTGCATGTTAGATACAGGCTTTTCGAGCAGGTAATGTGCATTATTGTGTGAGGAGTTAGACTTACAGATATGGAGCATCTCTAGTAGGGCAGGGTCCGAGATTGCCTTGTGGGCAAAACACAGATCACCTCTGAGCAATCTGTACAATATTGAGTAGAGTGATAATGATATGAGCCTGTCTGCATAGCACAGGTATTGGAGGCCATGGATTCTCTTTGTGAGGTATATCTGTGGCCTTTCTAGTTGGTGCAGATATTTGGAGAGGTACATATCAAACGGGGCATTATACTCAATTATTGGTCTAATGAGGGAGGAGTATAGAGAGGTAATAACCTCCTTTTTTCTGGATGCAATCCCTTTACTTATGAGATGAACCATGTAAAAGGCTTTTCTGACTATTGCCACTACATGATGGTTGAATATGAGATTATTATCAACCAGGGTACCCAGGTCTCTTACCACAGCTTGTGTGTTTAGGGGGTATATACATATTAATAGTATTCTAAAACTACAAGCTTTTAAAGTTTGGCATAATTTGATGAACTTTTATCATTTTGTACATATAATGAAATTATTTGAATCTGTTTCATTTGTTGATTTTATCATGTGACTATGTGGATCTTAATTTCTTCTTCTATACTTTTTACAATGATGATAACCACACTTTTCTTTATACTAAATTGTAATCATGCTTCTATAGCCACTTATTTATTGTAGTTAGATATGTATTAATTTTGTTCACATCATCATAGTAATTAATTTGTGCACCAAAGTTTCGAGTCATCTACATATTTCAGTATCCAAATCTCTCAGAATATCATATTAAAAAGTATTGGTGCCAATACAGAACATTGAGAGACACCCTTATTTACTTTCTTTCAATTTGATTATACTCCTTACAAGACAGCACTCTTTCTGTTAACAAGTTTGTTAACCATTTAATTATATATAGTTTTACACCTAGCCACTTTAAAAATGTTATGATATTTTAATGTGTTGAGCAATCAAAAATAAACTACTGCATGACTTTTCCTTTTACTGCTCAGTTTTGATATTTGGTCATATAAGTTATTTGGCAAGTCGGGGTAGATCTTCCCCTGCATAAATCCATGCTGGTTTTCATCCATATTTGGTCCTTTATTCTTTATAAACAATGTTATATGCACATCTGTCAAAACACTTTCTCAGTATGAATGTAAAACTTAGTGAGGATAATTTCTCTTGTATAATTTATTCATACCCTTATAAATATGAGCTATATATGTTTTTTTTTTTTGCAGTCTTTAAGTACCAAAGCTTTTGCTAGCATACAATTAAACACAACTGTTAATGGTCCTGCAATTATATCACAAAGCAGTTTAATAAATTTCTCAAACATCTGATCAGGTCCCATAGAATTACATTTTAATGATAATATGACATTCAGAGGTATTTTAATAAAATCATTCCCATAATTCCTTTTCTTAGCTCTTAAGACAATTTTTTTTGCTTTTTATTAATACCATTTAGATGTCTTTTTATATTTTATTTTACATCGTTTCTAGTGTGCATACATTTTTTTGTCCTATTAGTCTCATTAAAACTTTTGTCCACCATGTTTTTTGAAATTGTTCTACTTTTGTCAATGTAATTCTTGGCTTTTTCTTTTTTGGGTTGTGTATAACAAATATTATTGAACCTATTCCAGCCACATTCTTCTGTTCATATAAATGTAAGCTATAACTGTTGTCAATATTGACTGCTATTTCAATCGCCTTTATTGCTGATATTCCTAGATTAAACCTCAAGATTTTTTCCTATCTGCTATCTTTTTTACTTACTATTCCAAACAGAATACTTTCCTAATCCAATGTCCTCAATGGATAAATAGCTTTAAGTTCTTTATCATTTCTTCACTGTTTCCCAGCACAAAATCTAATACATTAGAACCTCTGGTTTGGAAATATATTTTTGTATAAAATTTATCTAATTTCATATATCCAAAAATATGACTCCCTGTTTGAACTAAGTTGATATTCAATCCAATTAATTATGGGATAATTAAAATACCTTATTATAATAGTAGGCAGTTTAACCAAGCATCTTTTTAAAGTTTGCCAAAAAGACTGTTGTTCTAATGTATGAATTTCTGATCTCTAATATATTAATTTCTGGTCCCTGTGGGGTTGCATTCTTTAATAAAATAGTCATTATTTTAACAGATGAACTTATACTTTCCAGATTACTTGAACTAGCATCAATACACCATTGCCATTTCTATCTGGTCTTATTAAACTGTATTTAGTAAAATAACTAATTGCTAGCTGCTCTATGTCCCATGATTCAGTTACATCTATAACCAGAAACCCATATTGCTTTCAGGTCAAGTACATTGAGCATCATCATGCCATAAAGAAACAGAATTGTAAGGATGTGCTGTGCAAACATTCAATTAAATGCAATGGTTTTAAAATATTTATTCTTTATGTTATTGATACTTTTGAACCCAATATCAAGGTGAAGATGGGGGGATGCCAAAAATGTACTTGATATGAAAGAATACAAGTGGCAGACTGAACTTAATGATTTAAACAATGGTGGGCCTAATGAGCATCTTAATTTCAAATGCAAACTTAAAAGCAAATAATTAAGAAAAAAAAAAAGTTTGTTTGTTATTGGATGAATTAGTATTTATTTTTAGATTGTTCTTAATAACTTTTAAATGTAGCAATGATTGGTTTATTGATTATAATGATGTCATTTGTAATTAATGATATTTAAATGGTTGTTTTATTAGAAAAACTAGAGTCTGATGACATTATTTTTGATGAAAGTGCTCACTCTGGTGATTTTTTTAAATTATTTTTATTGAGTATTTCTTGGTTCCTCAGGCCTTCTCCCACTGTTAAATGGGATTTTTATGTTTTATTTGAAGTTTTAATTCTGAGCTAGAGTTCTGCTCATTCTGAGTTTAATTTTTAACAATTGCAATATTTTGTTAGATTTACAAGTAGCAAGCATATTGCCTTCAATAGTGTTTTTTTTCTCTTACAAAAGGTTGATGAACTTGTATCTGATAGATACTTCTATTAAATTTTATCCTATTATTTTGTTGTACCAATTTAGAGACCATAGAACATGTTGCCACTCTAACTACCCAATTTATTTTTGGGAAGGAAGTAAATGGCACATTAACAGCTTTAAACATAACCTGCATTTTTGCACATGTGATGCTATTAACATGATGTATACTATAGTGTATAGATGTAGTCACCTGAAGTGGAATTTTGGTAAAATAATACTTACATTTAAAGAAAGGATACAAGATAATTTAAGTGAGGTTAGAAGTACCTTCCCATCCACATTACTGCACATCATGCTGGCAGAGTTTACCAACTGAGATAAGTTTCTCTGTATTTAGCTAGAAAACACAATGAGGGTAGAGATATAGATTTAAGACCAGATTCATTAATGATTACACTAAGTGTACACAATCTGTATTCAAAAATATCCCTACCTCATTTTTGTGCTTTCTAGTCACTCAAAAGGATTACACTAAGTGTACATGTAGTCTGCACTTTGTGATAACCTTTAAGATTCACCTCAATATTTAAGGCTGCAAGAAAATCAGTAGAAAAACTAAAATTAGGAAGAAGAAAGTATGACTTATGCTTGTGATGTCTGTTCACTGAGAATGGTGTATACTTGTGTACACTTAGTGTAGGCAGTAATGAATCCTAGGGTTAGTTTTACTGTGAAAGGAAATGCAATTGATTTAAACCAAGAATCAAAAAACAAGTATTAGTAATAAGACAATGAATAAACATGCAATACCTGTTGCAGCATGGCACAAATTAAAATAAGAAACTGGTCAGCCAATTAAAACCCACAACCAGACTTTAATATAAAAAGTTAAGCACTTTTGTAACAAACTCTTAATAAGGAACTTCTTCAGAACTAACAAAATACATACTGAAAATGAATTAAATAGTCTCTAAAAACAATTAAAATCACATGACTCAGAACATTAATTAATCAATTACAAGACTCCAAATTGTTTTAATTGCAAAACAGAATTTAAAAAAAGTGAGTTTCATTCAACCCTGGGTATGTTGTTGCATTTAACCTCAACTGCCATTGCAATTCACATAAATTTAAATGTAAATCTACAATGCTACCTGGAGGGTCCTTCATAACTTGATCTATCACTAAAAAAACAAAATTGTGGGTGTTGAGTAACATAATATGTTTGTATATAGCACTAGTAATCTTATTTTTGCTAATGTTTAAAATATGCTCATATATAGGTTTTTAAATTTTCTTGATGTTTTACCCACATAATAAGCTGGACAAAACAAACACTGTGCCAAATAAACAATTTTTTGTTTCATAGGTATAATGACCAAAAGTCAAATATGTGAGTCTCCTAACACTAAAACTATTCTGACTAATGATATATCTGCATTGTGAGCAGAATCCACACTTGCTAGTCCCAGATTTTTCCAGCAACATTTTCGTTTTCCTGTCATTTTCCAATGAGTGTTTTAAGGAAAGGTCCTTCCTATCAGTAAAAGATTTCTCCTCAATTTTTTAATCAATATTGGATCTAAAAGGAATAGATTCCAATTTTTAATACATTTCGCTATAGCACTACTATCCAAATTATATGTAGAAATAAAGGAAATCCTATTATATTCCATTTTGCAGGCTTGTGTTGACCTAACAACTTCAGAACCTTGTTTCAAAATAGGAGAATATATACCTTGCATTCTTTTTGCCACCATTTCATCTCAAATGAGTGAGGTAATCCCTAGCACCAAACATAGTCATGAATTTGTCACATTGCAAGTAAAAAGTTTCCAAATCAGCTATCATCCCGGCCAAGCTTATTAACTGGCCTTTGACTACTGATATTTTTTCTGGTGCCTGGGGTGCCAACTAGGAAAATGGAGAAGGAATTGGAAAACATAGGTTTTCAATAAATATTGGATATAAACATGTTACATGTCAAATCCTTCCTAATCTCAACATCCATTAATTAAATCTTTTTCAAATCAAAGGAATATGAACGTTAAAAAAATGTACAGTGTTATTAATGTATGCCAAAAATTCCTGGAGTTTTTCCCTGTGTGTTATTTCATAACAAAAATACATCATCCAGGAATCTGGTGTATACGGACCAACAATAGGGAAAATTGCTATTAAAAATAAATAAATCCTCCCATTCTGCTATGATATCATTTGCAAATATGGGGGTGCAAGCTGCACCCATAGCTACCTCAATTGATTGCCAAAAATACTGACCCTCAAAGAACAAGAAAATGTTTTTCAAAAAACTTCCATTAGAACCATCATAGCATTGATTTTATCTTGTCCTAAATCAAAATGTTTAAATAGTTGTTCAAATCAATTCAGGCCAGTGTCATGTGGAATGACAGAAAAAAGACTGTGAACATCAATGGTTACAAAAGTACCATCTGGCTGAATGACAGCATTATCTAACATTTCTAAAAAAATGTCATGAATTCTTACAAATGTAGGCTATTTTGCCCAGACCTTTTTCAAATTTATATCCAAAAACTTTGCAACAAAAAATGTTTTTGATTGAGCAGCATCAACAATAGGTTGGAAATTGGATTTGCAATATCTTTGTGAAAAATACTTGCAATCACTGGTAAATCCTTAGACATAAATGCACATTCATCCTTATAAATCTGTACTAGCAGAAGCATATCTTCCAATAATAAGTCAGTTCTAGCATAAGCAATATTTATTTCATTCCTTGCAACACTTTCACATGTGTCTTCCAACAAGATCCTATTCATAAAATTAGAGTAATCCACATGGTCCATTACCACCAACACCCCTCCTTTTATCAGGGTTCATAACCCTTATATTTAAGTCATCAGTAAAGTCATGCAATAAAGCAGCTTCACTATGTGACAAGTTGCAGTATCGCTTTTTACAAGGTTGTTCCAAAATCTGGTGTAACTCGAATTGACAGACGTCTTCAAAATATACTAGATTGTGCTGTAAAGGATGGTTAAATAAACTTGGTCTATATAAATCATTTATTTGTATGGGCCTATCATTACCATTAAACCAAAGTACTGGGTTTAGTTTTCTTTTTTTTTTCAAAAACATTTTTATTTTGTTTTCATTATAAACATACACAAATGTACATATAACAAATACAATAAAACAATAACAAACTATTTACAATATTTACATTAGTCCATGATAAACAATCATTTTATCCATGAGAAGTTATCAGTATTTGTTATAATGAGTGTATGAGTTATATGAGTAATGTTATGAGTTCTATAACAAATGGTTTGCAGTTCTTTTTACAAACAAATTTTGCTAAATTAATAAAATCTTTAAACATTAAATCTTGTTTACTTTTCCAGTTTAAAGTAATAACTTTTCTGGCAATTGCAAGAATTGACCACAGTAACTGAATCAGAGATTTAGGTATTACATTAGGTATAGGAACATTGAATAGGATTAGTGAGTTCGAAATATGACAATTATCAGATCATAAAGCATTTACAAAATATCTGAAGTCTTTCCAGTATTGAGCAACATTTCTACATTCAATGAACATGTGAAACCAGATGACCTCTAGTAATTCATTGCATTTCCAACATTTACTTTCACTGTTTTTGAGTATAAGATTTATTTTATGTGGAGTATAGAAACTCCTATTCATAAATTTCCATGTATACAATCTCTAATATAATGAAGAAGAGGTACCATACATAGAATTCAATAACATTTTTCTGGATTCATCAGATATTTGTTCTTCATTAATCTTTACATAGTAATTCCAAAAATCGGAGTCAAATTTTAGTGTCTTCTCTTAGTATCTTATAGATAGGTGAGACACTTAATTTTTGATTATCTGTTCTTTTCAAGACACCTAATAAAAAGCTGAATCAAACTGGGTATAGATTCAGTCTCTAGGCTGATTGATACTCTCATTTTGTTTTCTATAAACTGCCGTAATGAGTGTATAAACAACCAACTGTCTTGACTATTGTCAAAACTACATAAAAGAGAGTTTAGTGGTTTAATACTCTTATTTTCAATAAAATGATGCCAGAATATCAAGTTATTTTCCTTTAGTTTTTGCATTGCATTGGTGTTGAAAGAATCTAGGCAACCAGGGGAGTATGCTATAGGGAATATAAGAAATAAAAATTGTTTAATGTCGTAATTACAATCAATTATATTTTTAAAGTTATTAAATATTTGATTAATGCCATAAGAAAAATGATCAAACTTCTTATTAAATGAACAAAATTCACGTAAAAGCCATAGAACTCTACTTATTCCATATTGTTCCTTAAATTGATTTTCTATATTTCTGACATCAGTTATATGAATCTCATGCATTATTTTCCAGCCAGATATACAGGTAGGTGTGATCCAGTGTCATATTACATTATTTATAACTGATTTGGAATAAAGATCTAAGCTAGGGAATGCTATCACATTACTGTTCCAAGCACTAATGTGCCATTTATATGCAATCCTATGTTTTAAGGGGAACCATAAAAATGTAAGTAGCATGGAATCTAATTTTTTAAATAAGTTTTTGGGAAGGGGTAGTATCAATGACTGTATATAAAACAAAATTTTAGGTAACATTATCATGGCGGTTATTACATTATTGTAGTTTAGTTTAACAGTCTCTTTCCATGTACTCTTTATACTGACACGCAAATATTCTAATACATCATACTAATAAATTAATGGATTTTTATTTTTAAATTCCTGAGTGCATTTTCTACAAGGATGGCATTATAGTTATTTTAGTTATATTTCTGTGGTTTCTATTTGGTGTGGTATTTTTTGGTGTTAGTTTTCTAATAAACAATTTTAAATCAATTAAAACATTAGTCACACTGGCTCTTCTCGCCAGGACAAAGATAAGACCCTTAGAAAGAACATTTACATGTACTGAAGTAATGTTTTTAGATGAATAATTATACACTTTGAAGTCTCTATCATCATTTAGTATAACTTTTAAGTCCATGCACTCAATACAGTCACCAGAATCAACACTAACCATTAATTCCTGTTGTAGTAGTTCTTTGGCCTCGCTCGCTGCCACTGGTAAAATCTGTTTTGGATGTGCTGTTTCCCCTTGTTCAAACACTGCTGATAATTCTTGATTCTTTCTGATCTGTGCACTAGTTCCCAATCTAAAAGGGGCATGCGCATATTTTGGCTTTTGTTTGAAGCTTCCGGTGATGTAGGTCGATGATGTTCATCTGTGTCATTCTGATTGGCTAAAGCTCCACTGTTTCCATGACTACCTGGTGGTTGGGGATATGCCATACCTTTTGCATAGACCTCTGTGTCCCTTATAAATGTTAAGATTTTCCAATGCAAAATAATGTTACAGGTGGAATCCACAGTCTTAAAAGCATTTAGATAGTTTGTTTCATAATGGTTAAACAGAAGATAGTTTGTAGTTTATTGGCCGTTTGGGCAGTTTTTCCATCTCTTTCAACATTCTGGTTTAAAAGCCCACATTTTCACTTTTCCCACCTTTCTGTAAGTATTTTAGTCCAGATACAGATTGGCTGTATCCAGGAGTGTATGTAAGCTTCTGAGACCCCCCAAGCCTTTCTGTGTTGGACGGGAGCATTCTAACTTATCAGTGGGAGTGTTAAGCACTAGACAGTCTATCTACCACAAGAGGAATGGTTTCTGGCCAAGAAATTGTAGTTTATTGGCCGTTTGGGCAGTTTTTCCATCTCTTTCAATTTTTTGGTTTAAAAGCCTACCTTTCCTGTAACTAGTCTAGTCCAGATACAGATTTGCTGTATCCAGGACTGTTTGTAAGCTTCTGAGCAGTGCCAATATCTGCTCTTCAGTGTTTCCCTTAGGTCTGCTAGTTCTCTCCTTTTCTGCACTTTTACTAGCTTATTAGTCTAGCACTTTATCAGACGTCTTGTAGCAATTATTGTAGCAACAACAGGTACAAATGTGACTCTGTCATTGTACATGTGGGTGTGAATGACCTGAGATGTACCACCCTAGATTACATGAAAACAGACATGGAGGAGCTCTTGGATTATGTAGCCCAGGTGGGTATGACCCTAGCCCTGAGCAGCATCCTACCATCACCCAAAATGATACCACAGTACAAGCAGACGATGATTGATTTGAACAACTGGCTAAGTTTCTGGTGTCATTCTAAGGGGATCCAGTATCAGTATCCAGTATCTGTCTGCCAGGGATGACATGACTGACAGACCTCGATGCTTTGCCAGAGATGGCCTGCATCTGTCACCCCTGGGTTTCTGGATACTGGCCAAGGTTCTTGCCACCCCTATAGTGCCTTTTTAGGTGGTGTTCTACAGACCAAATTAACACCGTAACAGCTACAAACAAATGCAATGTGAGGGTCATGCTGCTCAATGCTAGAAGTCTAAATCTCAAAATGCACTCGCTCGAAGCACTCCTTAAAATGAAGAACATCGACATTTATGTTGTAACAGAGACCTGGTTCTAGGCAGTAGAAAGCACCCCTGCACTGCCAGGCTATAACTCATTCCACACCTTTCAGCCCCAGAACTTGGACTGAAGCTCCAAAGGTGGTGGTGTTTCTATATTCATAAAGGATGTGCACACCTCCAGAGTGGTAGCCCAACATAACGCATCAGAGATACTTCAGGTGCAGCTAACACTGGGTAAGACAGTGATTCAGGTCGTAGCTTGTTATAGGTCACCAATCATGTCTCAAGACTCACACTCCACGTTCCTTATCACCTTGGAGAATATTAGGATCCAACCTAACACTCTCATACTGTTTGACATCAACTACCCCTCCATTAACTGGGAAAACTACTCATGTACCAATACACTTGCCCAACATTTCCTGGAATTCATTAATTCCAATGCCCTGGACCAACTCATTCTTACCCCCACTAGAGGTAGCAACATCCTTGACTTGGTCATTACTAACATGGGCAACTGTTGCTTTACACCAGTAGTCAATTCCTCCCTGGTTAGATCCAACCACAAACTAATCACCTTGGAAATCCACATCTCCCCCCCCCCCACCCCCCTGCAAAGGTAACCACCATGAAAAACTTCTCCAAAGCTAACTTTGGGCTCCTAAAAACAGAGGTGGCTAACTTCACAGCACCCATGCAAATATTTGCATGACCGCCGAATCATACACCAATGCACTGTACGAACACGTACACAAATGCATGGATCGCGCCATACTCAATAGAACTAAGACATTCTCCTCCAAAAAAAAGGAACCCAATCTGGTGGTCCCCTGCCATAAACAAACTCTACAACAGAAGGAAGAAACTGATGTGAAATAAGGTGAAGTTCCAAAACTAGAAAAGCCCCCTTATCAGCCTCAACAAAAAGTTGAGATCCCTCATCAAATCCTCTAAAGCTAGCTATGAAAACAGAATTGCTGCAGATAGTAAAGACAACTACAAGGCCTTCTATAGTTATGTAATGAATCTCCATGGCAATACCCTGATTTGCTCTGAGCTACTGCACAATGGTACCTCCTATACCAAGCTAACAGATATTGCCAATATACTTGGCCAACAGATTCAGTGCCAACTTTTCCTCTCCCCCCAAAGGACCAATCTCAATTCCAGTAGATTGCCAGGCACCCAGTATTACTGCTGCACAGGGTAAAACAGAACTATCCAAGGCCAAGAATACAGCTTCTATGGGACCTGACAATATCTCTGACTGTGTTCTACATGAACAACAGAGTGAAGTGGCACCTCACCTGTGTGCCCTGTTCATTCACAGCCTCACCTCAGGCTTTGTCCCTACCGAATGGTGCATTGCTACAGTCATCCCTCTCCACAAAATAGGAGCAACTACAGACCCTGGGAACTATCGCCCCATTAGCCTGATAAGCTGATATGCAAAGCTATGGAATGCATCCTTATGGACCTAATAAACAAGGATACAAGCAACCTCCAAACTCTGGATCCCACACAGTTTGGTTTTGTGAAGGGTAGATCATGCCTGCTCAACTTGATTGACTTCTATGAGTCAGTCACCAGAGCTGTGGATGAAGGCAAGGTGTCTCATACAGCCTACCTTGATCTGGCCAAGGCCATTGATACAATTTCCCACTCAGGATTCATAGAAAAACTTACTAAGCTAGGCATCAACCCCTATATCACTAGGTGGGTTGCAAACTGGCTCAGAGATAGAACCCACAGTGTGAAAATAGCTGACTCCAAGTCAGACTGCCGACCAGTCACAAGTGGAGTTCCACAGGGTTCGGTCCTGGGTCCTCTCCTGTTTGGTATCTACTTCTCTGAAGCCCAGGCCAACACAAAGGGACTCTGGCTGACAAAATTTGCAGATGATTGCAATTTGGGAGCTATTATTAACTCCCCAAGTGATGTTGACATCCTACAGAAAGGCCTCACTGAGACCAATGACTGGTGTCAGAACCATGGCCTTAAGCTCCAAAGCCAATAAATGTCTCATCATCCCCTGTGGGAAAAAACATGTTCCCATGAATTACCACACTGATGGCAGTCCACTAAACACAGAAGGCATTATAAGAAATCTGGGAACACAGGTTGACAGCAACCTCTCTTTTGGCCACCACATTGCCACTGTGGTCAGAAAGTCCTTCTATGTGGCACATCTCATTACTAAGGTTTTGCATGTAGGAAGAAAGAGGTCATTGTCTGCCTCTACTCTTCCCTCATTAGGCCAATCATCAAGTACAATGCCCCATTTGGCATGTACCTCACTAGACACCTGCAACAACTGGAGAGGCCACAAAAGTACCTCACAAAGATGATCCTAGGCCTTATACACTTGTCCTATATGAACAGACTCAATAAACTCCAACTATTCTCTGTCTCATATTGCCTACTTAGAGGTGATCTCTGCTTGACTTACAAAGCCATGTCTGATCCAGCTCAATAAGAAATGCTACATCTAAAGAAATCCCAATCCCTCCACACCACAAGCTCATTAACTCATTACCACAATCAACAGAACATGCTGGAGGGACAGGTTTATAACCCAGAGACTGCCCTTGCTATGGAATAGACTTCTCATACATGTCAAGCAGAGCACTTTACTGGCCCTCTTCAAGAGAAATCTTGATGAGTGGATGGGAAATAGAAATTCACCCAAGGGATAACTCCAGTGGCTCTTCTTGACAGAGGCAGTGGCAACTAAGGTTGGGTGGCATGATGCCAGGGTAATCCTCAGGGCTAGGCTTGTAAAGGCTCCAGGGTCATTAGCCTAGTACACACCTGTGAACATATGGAATTATTTAATGAATCTAATTGCAGTGAGAGCTGTTCTAACTCTACCAGATTAAATCTAACCATAATTTTCATTATACAAATTCCTGCATTGTCAAATACAACATAAAGTTCTTTAAGAATATTGGGTTTATTTGCGGCACTATTAAGGAAGCACCAGAATCTCAAACCCTTAGGAACACACTACACGTCAATGTTTTTAGCTAGGTATGAGTTCTCCAAATGTAACTTTCAAAAGCTTGAATTTCAAAAGCAATTTTTCAAAAGCCCTTAATTTTTCAGTTAATGACTGAGATAGTTGACAGTTCAGAGGCATAGTAATCACATCAGTGGTAATACTGAAGTGGTTATTTTTCCATTCTTTGAATTTAAAAGATGAAGTAGGAGAAACAGTGTGGTCCCAACCAGACACTACCGTAGACTGAGTTAAGGGCAAACTAAAACTGTTCAAAGTGTTCATAGCATTCAAGGCTCCCTGTGTTGAGTGTAATAGATTATTAGATTGCTGGCTGACCTGTTACAATAGTAGTGTCAGGTCTCCCATGGCTCTCCTGTTCTCCAGGTTAAAACTTCCAGAATTCACTGCTGTACTTGCTCCAGGGGGTGACATAATATTACAAACCAAGTACCAAAAAACAGGTATAAGCAACTAATAAACACACAATACTAATTGCAGTACAGCACAAATTAAAAAAAGAAACCAGTCAGCCAATTAAAATCCACAACCAGACTTTAATATAAAAAGTTAGGAGCCTTTGTTCCAGACTCTTAATATGTACCTTTATTCAACCTTGGGTATGTTGCATTTAATCTTAACTGCCTTTGCAGTTCATTCTAGGGGGATCCAATGTCTGTCAGCCTGGGATGATATGCTGGACAAGCCACGTTGCTTCGCAAGGGATGGCTTGCACCTGTCACCACTGGGCTTCCGGATACTGGCCAAGGCTCTTGCCACCCCCATAGTGCCTTTTTTAGGCAATGCTCAAAGGACAAATCAACCTCCATAAAAAACAAAAATGGAAAAAAATTAAGGGTAATGCTGCTCAACACCAGAAGTCTAAATCTCAAGATGCAGGCACTCGAAGCACTTCTCAGTATGGAGAACATCGATGTCTGTGCAGTAACTGAAACCTGGTTCAAGGCTCCTGAGAGCACTCCAGCGCTACCAGGCTATACCTCATATCATGCGTTTGCCTCAAGTTCCAGGCCGAACCACAAAGGGAGGGGGAGTGTCCATTTGCATAAAGGACACCTACACCTCTCGATTGGTGGCTACTCATGAAGCATCAGAAACCATACAAGTTTTACTCACCATAGGCAAAACTGCCATACAACTGGTCGCATGTTATAGAACACCCTCCCAATCCCAGGAATCCCATCAAGCATTCCTGAAAACACTGGAGGATATGAATGTCACACCAAACACCATCATATTGGGTGACTTCAATTACCCCAACATAGACTGGGCCCACTATTCTAGCCCTAACACCCTGGCCCAAAGATTCCTGGAATTCATAAACTCAAATGCTATGGAGCAACTGGTCACCTCTCCTACGAGGAGAGATAATATACTTGACCTGATTATCACAAACATGGGGTCCAAATGCTCCGCACCGGATATAAACCCTCACTAGTAAGATCTGATCATAAACTGATCACGTTGGATGTACATATCCCACCCCCACCCCCATAACAAAAGACTACAGTGAAAAACTTTTCAAAAGCTGACTTTGCGCTCCTTAAGTCGGAAATGATATCCTTTAAGCCTACTGGGTTAATGGAAACCACATCCCAAAATGCTGAATCCTTCACAAAAGCCTTCTACGGACATCTCCAGGAATGCATGGATCAGGCAATCCCAACTAAAACCAAGACCCTCTCCACCAAGGGAAAACGCCCGGTTTGGTGGACCCCGGCTATAAACAAACTGTACAACAAAAGAAGGAAGCTACTGCAGGACAGAGCCAAATCCCACAAGGGAAAGGCTTCCCTGATCAGCACAAGTAAAAAAAACTACGCTCTCTCATAACATCTAAAGCAAACTTTGAGAAAAAGATTGCCAAGGATACCAAAGACAATCACAAAGCCTTCTTCAATTATGTCAGAACCTTGGGAGGAAATTCTCAGATATGCTCTGAGCTAGTACACAATAACAAAAAATTCACTGACCCTACTGACATTGCCAACATTCTGGCAGATAGGTTCAGTGCAAATTTTTCCCCTCCCTCACCCCCTAAAGATGAAGTAACTATCCCTGCTGAATGTAACCTACCTGTCATCACAGACACACAGGTGAAATCAGCACTCAACAAGGCAAAAAACACAGCATCTATGGGACCCGATGGTATCCCCGGTTGCGTGTTACGTGAACTCCAAGATGAACTAAACCCGCCCCTAAGAACCCTATTCAATCTTAGCCTCACTGCAGGTTATGTACCTGAACACTGGCGCACAGCAACAGTGGTCCCACTCCACAAAGGGGGAAATTCTACTGACCCAGGTAACTACCGCCCCATAAGTTTGACCAGCCTGATCTGTAAGGCTATGGAAAGAATCATCATGGAACTCATAAATGGCGACATTGGGGATCTGCAGACCCTTGATCCCACACAGTTCGGTTTTGTAAAAGGCAGATCCTGCCTCTTAAACCTGGTTGACTTCTTTGAGACAGTCACTAGTGCCATCGATGAGGGCAAGGCTGTCCACACTGCCTATTTGGACTTGGCTAAGGCCTTTGACACAATACCACACTCTGGCATCATTGACAAGCTCAGCAGCCTAAATGTAAATCCATATGTCACAAGATGGGTAGCAAATTGGCTAAAAAATAGAACCCATAAGGTTAAAATTGCTGGAGCCATGTCAGACTCAAAACCCGTCACAAGTGGTGTCCCACAGGGCTCAGTCTTGGGTCCACTCCTATTCGACATTTATTTCTCAGATGTGAAAGCAAATATGGAAGGATTATGGCTGACAAAGTTTGCAGATGACTGCAAACTGGGTGCCATAGTGGATTCACCTGCCGACACACACATCCTACAGAAAGGTCTCACTGAAACGGACAACTGGTGCCGGAATCATGGCCTCAAACTTAACGCCAAAAAATGTATAGTCATCCCCTTTGGGAAAAACAAAGTACCCACAAACTATCACATAGACAATAACCCACTGAATACAGAAGATGTAATCAGAGACCTGGGGACTCAAGTCGATAGTGACCTCTCCTTTGACAACCATGTTGCCAAAGTGGTCAGAAAGACTTTCTACCTTGCCCATCTCATCATGAAGGGATTCTCATCCAGATCAAAGGAGGTCATTGTACCTCTGTATTCCTCCCTTGTCAGGCCCATGATTGAATATAATGCTCCATTTGGGATGTATCTCACCCGGCACATGCAACAACTGGAAAGACCCCAGAAGTACCTCACCAAGAGGATCATAGGTCTAAAACATGTGCCTTATCCAGCTAGATTAAAGAAACTCCAGCTCTATTCAGTAGCATACCGCCTGCTCAGAGGTGATTTGTGCCTAACATACAGGGCCATGTCCAACCAGGAATTGATGGACATGCTCCATCTCAAAAATCCAAATCCACCAGAACCACACGAGCTAAAGATTTCAACCTCTGCACAAATATGAATAGGACATGCTGGAGGGATAGATTCATAACACAGAGGTTACCCATACTCTGGAACAAAATCCCAGTTCACGTGAGACAGAGCCCTTCATTGGCACTGTTCAAGAAAAATCTCGATGCATGGATGGGAGATCGCAAGTTTACCCCGGGAGTGACCTCAGTGTCACTACTAGACAGAGGTATAGTTTACTAAATAATGGGGTTCCACATGTGTCACTACTAGAGAGGCGCAACTATATAGTATGGGGTGACGTAAAGCCACATCACTGTTGGCTAGGCTTATAAATGCCCCCGGGCAGATAGCCTAGTACACTACTATGAAACTATGAAACTATATAAATTTAAATGTAAATATACAATTCTGTCCTGAGAGTAGAATAGTTTTAGTGTTAGGGGATGCACATATTTGACTTTTGGTTGTTATAGCTGTGAAACAAAAAATGTTGTTTATTTGGCCCAGTGTTTGTTTTGTCTAGCTGTTTATGTGGGTAAAATATCAAGAACATTTAATGAACATCTACATGACCAGATTTTAGACATTAGAAAAAATAAGATTACTAGTGCTCTGTACAAGCACATTATGTTATTCAATACCCACAAGTTTGGGTTTTTTAGTGATAGATCAAGTTAAGAAGGAACCTCAGGGTAGAATTGCAGATTTACGTTTAAATTTATGTGGATTACAATGGCAGTTGAGGTTAAATGCAACAACATATCCAGGCTTGAATGAAACTTGCTCTTTTGTTTTGCTATTAAAATGCTTTGAAGTCTTGTAATTGATTAATTAATGTTCTAAGTCATGTGATTTTGTTCTTAGAGACTATTTAATTTATCTTCAGTATGTGTTTTGTTAGTTCTGAAGTTCTGTATTAAGAGTTTGGAACCAAAGTGCTTAACTTTTTGTATTAAAGTCTGGTGGTGGATTTTAATTGGCTGGTCATTTTCTTATTGTAATTTGTGCTGTACTGCAACAGGTATTGCGTGTTTATTAGTCATTTTAAAATATAGAATGTTGTTTCCTAATGGTGTAAATTTTGATGAAAATTGAAGATGTTTGCTGTAAATTGTAATTAGTTTATGCATTCTGTTGGTGGGTGGAGGACATTTTCAAACTGAACTCGAATTAATGTTTCATCTTAATTTATTGTTAAATAAACGAAGGGCATTTAAACATTCACTGTTGAACATTCTTACTCTGTGATGGCTTCTTGTTTACCAAGGACACCAAGAGTAGAATGAGAATAAGTAATTGCAACCATCATCTACCTGTTGCATTTTTTTTTATTTTGTTATAGTTGTATGATGTCATAAATTTTTTGGTTTATTATTTGTCTTAGATGCTGAAACTGTAAAAAAAGGACCTCTTATGGATATGAAACAGAACATTGCAGAATAGTCTAACATCTTAGCATGAATGCAAGCAATCTGTTTAGTAAAATTTTATCTTAAATGTATTTATTTCTTTATTGATATTTGTTAACTGGGTTGGTCCAACTGAGCCTAGGGATCATTTTCAGTGGAGACCCGAGGAGAAAAGCTCAAGATACAAGTAACAATATCACAGAAGTATCCCAAAGAAAAAAATCACAAAAATAGCTATGTTTACAATGATATAGTTTCAAGTAGTTACACATTGGAGGCACATTATTACATAGTTTTATTTAAGATGCAGAAGAAGAAGAAAAGAAAAAAAATTCAGTACATAACATCAAATAAGTTCGATATGCCAAAATATCTACAGGTAACAGCTGGAAACTGCAGGTTTAGCAGTATTTACAAGATGCAGCGGGTAGGGTAAAGAAAGTGAAGGGAAGTATTAGACAGACAAGTAGAAAGAAATAAGATATATGCTTAGAGTGAGGAATTAGAAAGAGTGCATTAGAATATCAGGTAGGAGTTTGACATGGACAGAACCAGGTGTTTAGTATATAAATGGCTCCCGCATATTAAGAAAAATGTTAACATTCACGCACAGGATAAGAACATAGTGTCAAAGCCAGGAGTATTAATCATAAGTTAGCTTGGTGAGATGTGCAACTAATCAGACTGGTTTTCATTCAGTATAACTTCATCTCTTTACCTGGGGAGTAGAAGTACTGGACAGGAACGTTTTCATTACCATAATGCATTCTCTTGGACAGGTTTAACTTCTTAAAAATACTGGAAATACACAACCTAAAAAAAAATCAGAAATTAAGTTGGTTTTGATAAATGCCAGAAACATACCACTCACCTTCTTTACTCGAGAACTCTGAACAAAGTCAAAAGGAATGGGTGGACAAAGGTTTAAAAATGGGGGCATTGGTTAAATATTACTCTAATTCACTTAATATGTATTTTCTAAACAATAAAAAGTATGAAACTCCAGACTTTACTGACTGTAATCTTCAATGATTTACTAGTAAATTAAACATTTATGAGTAACAGGGCAAAACTATGATGCAAAATAAGGGACAGGTGAGAGGCATGTCCAGAAGAGCCAACAATAAAATAGGTCATTCTTTTGCAGGATGATGATATCCATTTGATTGAAACCTAGTTCAACTATCCCAAAGGCAAATCACAAGTTGAAAGGTATATCTCCTTAGTTGTAACAAATCTGCTGGGGTAGGTGACAGTGTGCAAATATTTGTAATAGAACACATAAAGCCTCATATGCAAAGCCATGGAAATACTTATCATGGAGTTAATTAATCAAGACATAGGGAACCTTCAAACACTGGACCCACCTCAGTTTGGATTCATCAAGGACAGGTTATGCTTACTCAACCTGGTGGACTTTTTTTTAAAAGGTCAACAAAGCAATGGGTGAAGGCAAAATGGCACAAATCGCATACCTCAACCTAGCCAAAGCTTTTGATACAATTCCCCACTCAGACATAGTAGAACAGCTAAATAAACTGGGAACAAAGACCTTTGTTCCCTGCTGGATTGCCAACTGGCTTACAGATAGGACACAGTTAATCAAATAGGGAACATTGTCTCCACAAAGAGACAAGTAATCAGTGTAGTTCCCCAAGGTTTTAGACTGGGACCTCTCCTGTTTGGTGTCTACTTTTCTGAAGTAAAAGCCAATGCCATAGCACTCTGACTGACTAAGTTTGCAGATGACTGTAAGCTAGGAGCAGTCATTGAATCCCCAAAAGATTAGCCATTCTGCAAGAAGGTTTGTCTGAAATAAATATTTGGTGTCAAAATCATGGTGTGAAGCTAAATGCTAAAAAGTGCATTTTTATATCCTTTGGGGAGTCATCTACCCTGGGGAACTACTACATTGACAATACTCCCTGTGATGACTGTGCCCTGGCCCAGCAATCAAGGAGCCTCAATCCTCACCACTAACACCAGGGAGTTTGTCTCCTAGAAGAGGAAAGGGTAACTAATACACACAGTAAAGTACAATTTCCCTTAAGTGCACACAGAGATCGCAGTCAGTCTGGGGCTGGTTGCTCCCTTGCTCTCCAGGTCCCCAATAAGATCCCCCCTCACTGGCACAGCTATAGGGTCCGGATCTCAGCCTAGCTGGCAAGCTAACCTCCAGTACCCTCTCTGATCCAACCAGTACGTTGTGTCCCTGCCCAGGAAGCTGACACACCACACACACACACACACACACTTTGAGAAGAGGTTATACAACCACACAGCCCCTCCTGGGAAAAAGGCTGGCACAAGTTCTTCAGCTGTGCCCCTTTACCCAGGCTGTACGGTAGTAATTACTGCCACCACCAACTAATAAATATCAGCTACTCAAAGACCCTTAAAAGGGTGTCCAATTATTACTGTGCAATATTATCCAATGGTAGTATGACTAACAGTCAAGGCTTACTTTAGAGTGGCCTATTACAATAACCTCTATAAATATGCAATGCACTTTAGAGCTTATCTCTAGACAAAGCAGCCATGGGTAGAAGGTTTTAAAAATATTTAATAATAAATAATTAAAACTAAAGACAAAACTACTACACCATTGAGATATCTAAGAGTTCAGAGATCACACAGAAACTTAAAATAGTACAGTAGGACAGGTCCGACTTCAAAGAAAAATGCCTAATTAATCTTTACTAGTTTTAACTATTCCTACAAGAAATCACAGTGATAAAACTTACATGTGAACATAAGGCAGAGTGCTGATAAGTTGGATGTCCAAAGTCAAAATGCTTCCAGTCTCTTGTGAGAAATATTTTTTAAACATTACTAACAAACATGTCTCTAATTACATCATTTTTGACACTTAGGTTTTCCCAGGCAATCAAACTGCATTATTTAGCAATCTAACACCTGCACAGAAGCTGACAATAGAAGACATTTCACGTGTATATTCTAACAGAAACTAGAGCAATAAAGCACCTTCCACATCTAAATTCTGGTCATAAACTTTAGCCTTAAAACAATGGACATGAAACCTTCACCCAGACACACTGGAACTGACTTGTAAAGCATTAAAGAGATTCATAAGATCTTTTCAACTTACAAAGACACATTTGAAATACATGGCTTGGTTTTCCTTACAGCAGATTGCAATGTTGCAACAATCTTGAAGTTCACATTTTACAGTGTTTTCTTACATTTAAAAACACAATCCTGTATTTTACATTTATTTATACAGTTGATAGAATTAAGTATCAAATTCTATTTGACTAGGCTGGCAGCCTTCACCCATCTCTCCCCAATCATCACACTTCCCTAAGAGGTTGCCAGGGATTTGGGATCTTATGTGAACAGTGTCTTAACTTTTGAGAAAAGAAAAATCTGTGGTATCCCTCAAAGTCACAGAAAACTCAGTATGCAACCGATACTGGGTCAAAAACAATCCAAGCAGAAACTCTACAGTGTGGAGGGTGTGATGTTCACTCCTTGAAATATGTTATGCACCTAGTTAGGTAACATATTTCAAGGAGTGAACATCACACCTTCCACACTGCAGAGTTTCTGCTTGGTTTGACTTAACTTTTGACCAACATGTATCTATTGTTGTAAGAAAATCCTTCTGTATTGCACAGCTTATAAGCAAAGGGGTTGTGTCTGGATCTAGGGATGTCATTGCCTCCTTTACTTAGCCCTTATTAGGCCAGTCATTGAATATCATGTCCCTTTTGGCATGTATCTGTCCAGACACATGCAACAACTGGAATGCCCACAGAGATACTTTGTTAAAAGGATACAAGACCTAAACAACATGTCCTACAAGGGCAGACTCAAAGCTCTCCCACTATACAGACTGCTAAGAGATGACCTGTGCTTGACATACAAGGCATTCTCTGACCCATTACTGATAGATTTACTGCACATCAGGAGGTCAAATGACATCAGAAATATTTGGTCTAGAGATCCAAACCTCTTCTACAACATCAAAAGAATGGTTTGGAGGGACAAGAATATTTCACAGAAGATACCACTGCTGTAGAACAGACACCTCATCCACATAAAACAAAGTTTATCGGTGTCTATTTTCAAGAGCAACTTAGATCTATTGATGGAAAACAGAAAATGTACCCCCGGACTGCCCCCTTTACTACTAATAGACAAAAACAGCTCCCAAATGCTTTATCCCATGCATGGGTCCCTTCAAATTATCTATGGTATGGTCCCTGTTAATATTATTATTAGGGGTAATATATAATTATCAACCATGGGATGGGTAAGGCCAGTTTATAACCAAATGGAATAAGTTATTTTGAGCACAAAAAGGGAAGTTGACTAGGGCTAAAATGGCCTGCAAGAGCAGTTATCCTAGTACTTACTTATGAACCTATAAAGCCCAGAAGAAAAGGAAGTAACCCAGAACTAGAACTTGCTCTTGCTCATGTAACAATGACTATCACAATAAATGTCAACAGAATTTACCATAATATCAGATATAGTCTGTGCCCCTATATGGCTTCAAGATGCAAAAATCAACTGATATGCAATCCTTATGGAAAATGTTAACTACCAAAATATTAAATTGGTAAACTATTCAACAGCAAATACATATACCCATATGTTAACTAATTGTAGTATTTACAATAATATGGAACAAGTTTTATGAAATCTGAATTGCAGTATCATTCAGACAGACCTAACATCTTTGTGCTCTTTCCCCATGGTTATATGTCTATAGTTGACACAATGATACCAGCATTTTTAAGTTGAGTAAAATCAAACTCAGTCATCAATAAAATCATCATTCACTGTGATTCAATTAATGACATATATGTCTGAAACCACATAGGGATATTGTCATGAATGACCAAAGTAAATCAGATCAATATGCTATGAATGTGTTCTACATTATTAAGGTCTGCATTCATGAACGTAAACATTTAAGCTACAAATATACAGGTAGCTTAATACAAAAAGCACATTTGGTAGAATCACAAAATAAATAAGATATACAGCAGAAAAATAGGGGCTGTTTAGCTTTCAAAATTATGCAGTACTTTAGCA
This sequence comes from Protopterus annectens, assembly GCF_019279795.1. Classification (NCBI taxonomy): domain Eukaryota; kingdom Metazoa; phylum Chordata; order Ceratodontiformes; family Protopteridae; genus Protopterus; species Protopterus annectens. The sequence goes on along the minus strand of NC_056747.1, from coordinate 242,367,499 downwards.
AGTCTAGAAAGAACAAAAGTATTCTATTAAAAATGTTTTCAGTTTTACTATAAGAATATCGAAGTACTTGCTGTATTTACATATTTTGACAAGAGTCTACTTGGTTCAGTTTAAAAACATTTTCAGTTTTACTGTAATTTGCAGATATCAGACTATTTGCTGTATTTACATATTTCTATTCTGTAACTACTTGGCTGGAATGATAATAGCCCATTTGGATCAGTGTCCTACCCCAGTTATCTAATTAAAATAAATAAATACAGGCCAAGGTTTGATAACAAAAGGTTGAAATTGACAATAAGCAAGTGTAATTACATCTGTAAACAAAAAAGGAAACATTGAATGTAACATGTTATCAATAAACAGTGAAGTGATAACTCAACTGCAGGGTATATTGAAAGTAATTGAGAAGACTTAAGTCAGAGTGCTACATGATCAAGAAGAGACACCTCTATATAACTACAGATATAACTTCTGCTACAAGGAAAATTAAAAACTCAAATTTCATTTGACCTGACAGCCTTCCTTGTAGTTGTAACACACACACACACACACACACACACACACACACACACACACACACACACACACACACACACACACACACACACACACACACACAATGTATACCCTGGGCATTGTATTAAATAAGATGTTAGCAAGTGGACATGTCCCTGACCAATGGTAGTAGGCTATAGCAGTAGAAATTCACAAAGGCAGATCATGTTATACACAACCATTTTGGACCCATCAGTCTCATCAGAATCCTATACAAATTTGTGGAGAGAGTGATAAGGGACTTATCTAAAATGGCACAGAGGGCGTGTTTAACTTTGTTTGGGAGATAGTTTGCCTTTTTAATCTTGTGTCGTTATTTGAATAACATTGTAGTTAGACATGCATTTCTATAGACATTAGAAACAAACACAATGTTCATGTCCAAGTTGCCATGTATTTATAACATGGTCTGGAGATGCGACTGGATCTGGTAACATAATAATCTAGACTGGATTTAGCAACAGGGACAGTCTTCAGTGAAGAACTCGTATCAGGAATGTCCGGGTTCATCACAGGAATGGGAATATTCTCTGGAGCTTCCTCTGGAAATGGAACACTGGACAACTCATTATGAGATAAAGAATCTTTCTCACAAGGCATGTGCTATGGTATAGGCTCAGACACTGGCATCAAATGTGTCTGATTCCACCTAAACTGTGCTCCTTGAGATTCCACAATGTATGATCTCAGCTCTGAGCAAATATTTTTCATGACAGCAATCCGATCATGACCTTTGGATGTTTACATCCTTATCGCTTCTCCTTCTCGTAATGGATTGAGCGGTTTGCTGGTTTTATAGTAGAAGGACTTCTGGGTTAAACACTTCAACAGATTGTTTTTTACTGACCTGTTGTTCTTGACACATGAAACCTACAATTGATTACTGATTGGTAACTTGGTTCTGGTTTGTCTTGACAGAAGTCTCTGGGCAGGTGAACCAGGATGTTTATCATAAGAAATATTTCTGAGATACAAGAGATTCAGGGAAGCATCACTATTGTCTCATTTTGACTTCTCTAGTAACTGTTTTGCACTATGAACTACACATTCTGCCAAACGATTTGACTGCAGATACTATGGGCTACTCGTGACATGAGTAAAGTCTGACTCTTCGGCAAATCTTTTGAACTGTTGGCTTGTAAACTGTGTGCCATTGCCAGAAATAACTGTGTGTAGACTACCATGGATTGCAAAATGATGCTTCATCTTAGTAATGATTTATTTATTTATTTTATTTATTTTACATTTGTTGACCGGGATAATCCGTCTGGATACATGTCCATTTTCAGCGGAGGCCCGGGGAGAAAAGCTCCTCATTGTCAGTAATTTACATTCATATTAAACAGAGTACATAATACCTCTTTTGATAATTAATACATGAGGTAACAGAAAAACATATGATTGTATACAATTAACATTTAGAAGGAAATAACGTCAGATTAATACTTGATACAGAGAAAGAGCCTTGAGATATTCCTATAGAGAAGTCGAGGTTGAGGAAAGTAATGGGTTTAGTCTGGTTTGGAACATTGACAGAGCCACTGGTTTTTAAAATGAAGGGATAGACTTTTCTTGAATTTGCATAGAGAGGTGACATTGGTGAGTTGAGGAGGAAGGGAATTCCATATTTTACCAATGGAATTTGCAAACAGCTAGTCACCTCCAAAGTTACGGGATTTGACCGTTTGAGCAAGTAGCCTATTTGCTGAGCGCAGACTATTTAGATTTAAGTATGGGGTGATTAAATTATGCAGCGCAGGAATGGTGTCAGGTTGAGTGAGAATTTTAAAAGCTACTGTTAGTTGGGTCTGCTGGAGTAGGTTTGGTAGTTCAATCCAGCCAAGGTTATGCAGGTTGATACAGTGATGGGTTTTGTAAGGCATGCCAGTAGCAAATCTAGCAATATGATTATAGCAACATGAGAGTTTGTTTAGGTCTGATTTGTACAGGTTAGTGAGTATGGGCGAGGCATAAAGGAGGGAGGAGAGGAGATGAGACCGGGCTGTGGCCTCTCTCGCCTTGGGAGTTAGAAAGGATCTTATTCTATATAGGGACCCCAATTTCTTATTAACTGTTTTAATAGTTTGGTTGATGTGAAGGTCAAATCTGAGTTTGTTGTCTATGGTAACACCTAGTAACTTGGAGTTTGAGTCCGGGGATATAGTAGTCCCATTTTTGGATTGGACAGAAAAGAGTATAGGGGAAGGTTTATGGGTAGGATGGAAGAGTAATAGTTTGTTTTTTTTAGGGTTAAGGATCAGATGGCGACCTAACAACCAGTCTTCAACTGCAGTCAGACAGTCTTGGGTTTTGGATAGTAGCTTAGCTGGTGACTTGTCTGAGTTGATTAGTGTTGAGTCGTCTGCATATTGAATGTAAGAGGTCTCGGAGATGACTTTGTGGAGGTTGTTAATGAAAATAGAAAAGAGTAGAGGTCCCAGTATGGAGCCTTGGGGGACCCCTATGGAATTAGGTAAGAGGGGTGAGAGCTTGTTTTTCCAGAGTACAGCTTGATTCCTATCGGAGAGATAGGCATGAAACCAATTAAGTGTTTTGTTATCTAGATAGAAAGTTTTTAGAGTGTTGTGAAGTAGTTGATGGTTGACCATATCAAAGGCCTTTGATAGGTCCAGAAAGAGAGCAGATGACATATTTTTGTTGTTCTTATTATGGTTTATAGTGTCGGTGAATGAGAGGAGGGCGGTGGTAGTGCTGTGTTTGGGCCTGAAACCATGTTGTGAGGTAGTTAGAAGCTTGCTCTGGGTTAGGTAGTGTACAAGTTGTTTGTGTATACATTTTTCCATGATTTTAGCAAGTGGTGACAATATGGCTATTAGCCTGTAGTTGGATAGATCAGTGGATGCCCCTCCTTTGTGGAGAGGGATAACGTGGGAGATTTTCCAAATTGAGGGGATAGTAGATTCCGTTATGGTACGGTTAATTAGGATGGAGATGGGGTAGGCTATGACCTCTGCAGCTTTTTGTAGATAATCAGCTGGTAGAAGGTCGGCAGCAATGGTAGTAGGTTTTAGTTTCTTCAGTAGGGATCTAATGAAGGAAGTGGAAACAGGTTGTAGGTAGAAGGAGGGCTCAGACTTCAGAGTCGAACTTATGGTAGGGGGATTGGTGGGAGGTTGTTGGGCAGCTAAGGATTTGATAACATTGATAAAGAAAGAGTTAAAGGTATTGGCCACTTCTTCAGGGCTTTTATCATTTAGGTCAGCTGGAGTTGGAGTGGTGGTCTTTCCTGGATGGAGAAGGTTGTTAATACCTGCCCAAAACTTTTGGGGATTGTGTTGGTGTTTATCTTGCAGTTGGTGGTAATAGTTCTTTTTGTCTAGTGGAATGGACTTTTTTGTCTCATTTCTAAGTTGTTGGAAGTAAATTCGGTCTAGGGGAGCTTTGGAAGCACACCATTTATCCCAGGCTTTGTTTCTAAGTTTGATTTTGGATTTTGAGTCTTTTGTTAGCCATGGAGCTATCTGGTTTTTGATTTTGGTTGAACGTATCGGGGCATGGGAATTGAGTATGTTTGTAAAGGTGGAGTTAAAGGTTGTTACTGCCTCTTCAAGGGGGAGGTATTTAAGAATAGACCAGTTACATGACTGTAGCTCTAGCTGGAATTTAGAGAGATCAAAATGTTTAGTGTTCCTGATTGATCTGTACACTGGTAGCTTGCATCTCCCTGCTTTTTTTTTCTCTGTGTAAGTGATGAGATGATCACTGAGTTCATTTGGGAGGGTCCCAGACCTGTAAGCATGGGACGGATTGTTTATGAGTATCCAGTCTAGGATACTTTCTTTTTGATTGGTGTTACCAATTCTGGTGGGGGAGGATATAATCTGTGAGAAACCATGGAGATTTATGAGGGTGGGGTTGGTCTCTGAGGAACATTGATTCCAGTCTATATTCATATCGCCCATAATAATAGTTTCTTGGGGGTAGTTAATAGCAAGCCAATTTAAGATATGCTCAAGTGTGTCAGAGTTACAGAATGACAGTATTGGATGCAAGATTAGGAAGTAGGTCAATCTCAAACTAATTTGTGTAAGAGTCTACTAACACCAAATAATGTTGACCATTCCATTCGAAATGTAAGTAGCTACTGTTGACCAAGGTAGTTCAGTAATCAGGTTTAGATGAAGTGGTTCCTTCTGTTGATGTGACTTAGTACTATTACACACAGAACAAGATAATATCACTCTCAATATCTTGTAACATAGAAGGCCAAAATATTATACCTCTCGACCATATTTTGGTAGAGTCTGTTCCTGGGTGACCATGATGTAAGATAGTTATGTACTCTTGTTGCAAGGACTTTGGAACAGTTACTTGCAGACCTTTCATTATGATACCTTTCTCAGACAAAATCTCATCTCTGTATGGAAAGTAAGGTTGCACTTCTTGAGGTAAATTAGATTATTTTGATAGCCATCCTTGTTGAACGAAGTGATTGAGCCTCTGTAAAAGTGAATCTGTGGCTGTGTGATTTCTTAGCTCATAAAGATGTGTTGAAGAAAAATTTCTCACTTCCATGACTTCAAAATCAAGGTTTTCATTCTCATGCTGTTCAGTGGTGTTTCTGGATGATCTGGACAATGTATCAGCAAGATAAAGAAGCTTGTCTGTCTTGTAGACAAGACTGAAATTATACTTTTGAATCTCAGCATCATGCGTTGCAATCTGGCTGGATCTGTATGCATAGACTTTCTCAAAATAGTGACTAGAGGTTGGTGGTCTGTTTCAATCTGAATAGGTCTGCCATAAACATAATTATGAAACTTTGAACATGCAAACACAATTGCCAAAAGCTCTTTCTCACTCTCAGCATGCTGCATTTCAGTTTGGGTAAGAGTTCTCGATGCATAGTCAACAGGTTGATCCTCTTGTGGAAAGACTGCAAATAAACAAAATCTTGAAGCATCGTGTGAAAGAGTAACTGGCTTGTGGATATCATAGTATCTGAGAGTTAGGAAATGGCAGTTCTCTGTTTCAGGACATCAAGTGCTCTTTGATGCTGTTCTAACCAAGACTAGGACACATCTTTATGTGTTAGCTCTCTGAGTGGTGCTATTTGACTCAAGTCTGGAATGAACTTGCCAAGAAAACATTGCAGGGCTTGAACATTGTCTGGAGCTGGCATCTTGAGAATGGCTGCTTGCTTGGAAGGGTCTGGTCATAGGCCTGAACTGGTAAATAAATGACCAACATAAGTGACTTCTCGTAGCCTGAATTTGCATTCATGTGGATTGAGCTTAAGATTCACTTGATGTGCTTTTTCCAGAACCTTTCTGAGGTTTCTGTCATGCTGAGCTTCACCATTACATCCTACTATTATGTCATCTACTATAATAGCACAAGGATACCCAGAAAAAATTTGCTCCATTGCACGCTGAAAGACTTCACTTGCAGAATTTATCCCAAATGGCATCCTCAAAAATCTGTACCTTCCAAACGGAGTACTGAAAGTAGTTAACAATGAAGATTTTTTTCAAGCCAAATTTGCCAAAATAAACTGTTTGCATCTAAGACCAAAAAAAAAACAGTAGCATTTGGCAAAAGAGCAGAGACTTCTTCGACAGTGAGTATTGGATGAATAGGTGTTTTCAGTGCTTTGCTCAAATCTCGTGGATCAATACGTATTCTGATGTCATCTGAGCTTTTCTTATGAGTTACCGCCATGGAAGATACCCACTCTGTTGGTTCATCTACTGGACAAATCACACCTTGTTGCACCATCTTGTCTAGCTTGGCAATGACTCTGTTCTGCATAGATATTGGAACTTTCCAGGCTGATCTGGTAACTGGACTGACACCTGGGTCTAACTTCATGGAGTACACAACTGGAACCTTGCCTAGTTTGTCTTCAAAAAGATCAGCATAGGTAGAAAAAAATATGTTGGGTAAAATTAGAGTAGTGGTCTTTCAAGCTGACACGATGGATCTCCTTATTAAATGAAAGCAGTCCCATTTTCAAACTGTCTCTCAGCCCTAATAATGACTGAACATGCCTCTTGACCACATAAAATAACAAGTCGTAACTTCTCCCAGCAGAGTAACATGAAACCACTATTAAGCCTTCAGTTTGAATTTCTTCACTACCATAAGCAACACGCTTCACACATTTAGCCAAATCAAGCCTTTCACCAACACATACTCTAGCAAATGTTACTGCTGACATAACAATGCACTTGGAACCTGTGTCAACTTTGAGATCTGTGGGTTCTCCATTTATCTGAATAGTACAAAATACTTCATTCTTTGCCCATAAATCTACTGCATTGACTGTTTCATTAAGCACCAACACATCATCAAAATAAAAAGTATGTGATGTAGGGTCACAGCTTTCTAATTGATCAACTCATTTCTTGAAATGTTCTCTTTTAATAAAAGAATGTGTGCCTTTTGAGTTACAAATTCTCTTGAAATGATTCCACTTGTTGCATTTGTGGCATTGCTGACTAAAGGCTAAACAATTTTCCTTTTTAGATTCATGATTTCCATCACAATTACAACAGCTGGCAATGAAACAAGGTTGGGGCCCATGCTTTGAGTTTACTGACTCACTCTTATGCTTCACTGAGACTCTGCGAACTCTGAAACTTGCTGTAAAGCTCTGGGGTTTACCAGTGAGTGCTGCAGGGGCTACAGTTGCTGCCATGTGCTTGGGCCTGTTTCTTTTAACTACAGCATGCACTACTGGAAGAGAACAGAAATGTACATGCACTACTGTAACTGTTTAAATGTACACGTTTTAACAGTGGAAACTGGCATATAGGAGGTTAACCTCAGTCTCATAAACTTTAGAAAAAATATCTGAAATTAAATTACTTTATAGTACGCAATAAAGAGGCTACCTCTCAGGTTTTCAGTGCAGCTAGAGAAACACAGTCTGTGCTAGGAAACTTTTTGTATTGTCCTTGGAGTGAACTAACTGTTACTTTTGAAGCATGAAGGAATACAATTTCATAGGTTCATAGGTAGGTACTAGGCTATTGGCCCTAGGGCCTATATAAGCCTAGCCAAATGGTACCCTGGCTTTTGCCACCCAAGAAAATAATTTTCCTGTGCCCTTGTCAAGCAGAGCCACAGAAGTGATCCCCAGGGTGAATTTCATATCTCCCATCTAATCATCAAGATTTTTCTTGAGGAGCTTTGTTTGATATAGATAGGTAGTTAGTTCCAGAGTATGTGAAGTCTCTGGGACAGGAATCTATCTCCCTAGCATGTTCTGTTTATTGTGGTGACAAGGTTTAGGTCCCTAGAGAGTATAGCTCGGAGGGATTGGAATTTCTTTAAGTGGAGCATGTCCAACAGCTCTGGGTTTGACATAGCTTTGTATGTTAGGCAGAGATCACCACTGAATAGGCGATATGCGACAGAGTAAAGCTGGAGATTTTTGAGACGGTCTATGTAGGGCATCTGTTTGAGGCCGGTAATCCTCTTTGTGAGGTATTTCTGCAGCCTTTCCAGTTGTTGTAGATGTCTTGTGAAGAACATACCAAAAGGGGCTTTGTACTCTATAATGGGTCTAATAAGTGATGAGTAGAGGGGAACAATTACCTCATTTTTCCTGGATGAGAAACCTTTTGTGATGAGGTGTGTCATGTAGAAGGATTTCCTGACTACTGTGGTGATGTGATTATCAAAGGAGAGACTACTGTCCACCTGTGTCCCAAGGTCTCTTATCACACTTTCAGTGTTAAGTAGACTATAGCCTATGTGGTAGTTCATGGGTACAGAGTTTTTACCAAAAGGGACGACAATACACTTTTTGGCATTGAGCTTGAGGCCATGGCTTTGACAGCCAGGCATCTGTCTCAGTGAGGCCCTTTTGTAGGATATCCACATCGTTAGAAGTTTTTTATTATGGCTCCTAGTTTGCAGTCATCTGTGAACTCTGTTAGCCAAAGCCCTTCTGTGTTAGCCTGTACTTCAGAGAAGTAGATACCAAACAGGAGAGGACCCAGGACTGAACCCTGTGGTACTCCACTTGTGACTGGTCTGAAGTTGTATTTAGAGTCTGCTACTTTGACTGGTCTGAAGTTGTATTTAGAATCTGCTACTTTCACAGTGTGGGTTCTGTCAGTGAGCCAATTGGCAACCCATCTTGTGACTTAACAATTTATACCTAGTTTAGTGAGTTTATCTATAATTCCAGAGTGGGGGATGATGTTAAAAGCCTTGGCGAGATCTAGATAGGCTGTGTGAACCACCTTACCCTCATCTATAGCTTTGGTGACCACTTCAAAAAAGTCTATCATGTTTAGGAGACATGATCTGCCTTTTACAAACCCGAACTGGGTAAGGTCCAGAGTCTGGAGATTACCAATGTCATTGTTTATAGGTTTCATGATGATACATTCCATAGCCTTGCAGACCAGGCTCGTCAGGCTGATGGGGCGGTAGTTCCCTGGGTTCATGGTGGCTCTCCCTTTGTGGAGTGGGATAACTGTGGCTGTGCACCATTCAGTGGGTACAAGGCCTGAGGTGAGGCTATGATTGAACATGGTACTTAGGTGGGGTGCCAGTTCGTTCTGCAGTTCATGTAGAATGCAGCCTGGGATGTTGTCAGGTCCTATGGATGCTGTGTCCTTGGCTTTGGAGAGTGTGTTTTTTACTTGTGCAGCTGTGATTACAGGAACTTTGCATTTTTCTGGTATAGAGAGGGGCCCTTTAGGGGGTGAGAGAGGGGTAAAGTTAGCACTGAACCTATCTGCCAGGATGTTGGCAATATCAGTTGGTTCTGTATATTTAGTGCCATTGCGCTGTAACTCAGAGCAGATCTGAGTGTTGCCATTGAGATTCTTGACATAGCCATAGAATGCTTTGTGGTTATCTTTAGAATCAGTGGTAATTTTGTTTTCATAACTAGCTTTGGAGGATTTTATGAGGGATCTCAGCTTCTTACTGAGGCTGACCACGGAGTTCCTCCAATCATGGGATTTTACTCTTTTTACAAAAGTTTTTTCTTCTGTTGTAGAGTTTGTTTATGGCAGGGGACCACCAGATTGGCTTCCTTTTTTGGAGGATAGCATCTTGGTTCTGTTAGGGATTGCACAATCCATGCACTCGTGTAAGTGCTTATAAAGTGCATTTGTATAGGATTCAGCAGTTGTACCACTATTGTCCATCAGCATGGGTGTTGTGAAGTTTGCCACTTCTGTCTTAAGAAACGTGAAGTTGGCTTTGGAGAAATTTTTACGGTGGGTTCCCTAATGGGGGTGGGGTGAGGGTGGGATGTGGATGTCTAGGGTGATTAGCTTGTGGTCAGATCTGACCAATGAGGATCTGACCTCTGGTGTGGAACACTGGTTGCCCATGTTGGTAATGACCAGGTCTAGGATATTGCTGCCTCTGATGGGGGTGTGGATAAGTTGATCCAAGGCATTGGAATTTATGAATTCCAGAAAACATTGAGCACAAAAGTTGGTACATGAGTAGTTTTCCCAGTTAATGATGGGGTAGTTGAAATCGCCCATTATTAGGGTGTTAGGTTGTACCCTAATATTTTCCAGTGTATCAAGAAATGAGAAGTGGGAATCCTGGGGCATGGTGGGGGATCTGTAGCAAGCTTTAATTTGGATTGCAGTCTTGCCCAGAGTTTGTTGCACTTGGATAATCTCGGATGTATTATGCTGAGCAACTAGCCTGGAGGTGTGGATATCCTTAATGAATATGGACACACCTCTGCCTTTAGTGTTTCGGTCCAGGTTAGGTGGCCGAAAGGTGTGGTATGAATTATAGCCTAGTAATGCAGGGGTGTTCTCTGGAGCCTTGAACCAGGTCTCCATCACTGCACAGATTTCGATGTTCTCCATTTTAAGGAGTGCCTCGAGTGAGTGCATTTTGAGGTTTAGACTTCTAGCATTAAGTAGCATTACCCTCAGATTTTGCTTACTTGTACCTGTTATGGTGGTGAATTTGTCATTTGAATCTTGCCTATAAAAGGCATTATAGGGGTGGCAAGAGCCTTAGTCAGTATCCAGAATCCCATGGGTGACAGGTGCAGGCCATCTCTGGCAAAGCATCGTGGTTTGTCGATATGTCATCCCAGACAGACAGATACTGGAGCCCCTTAGAATGACACCAGAAGCTTAGCCAATTGTTGAAGTCAATCCTTTTGTCCTTGTACTGTGGTATCATTGTGGGTAATGCAGGATGCTGCTCAGGGCTAGGGTCATACCTGCCTGAGTTACAAGATCGGACAGCTCCTCCATGTCTCTTTTCATGTAGTCCAGGGAGGTACATCTTAGGTCATTCGCAGCAACATGGACAATGACAGAGTCAAATTTGTACTTGTTGTGGAGTGACCTGAGTGTGTGCGCTATGTGGTGGATCCTGGCACCTAACAAGCAGCTGACAGTAACTTTCTCCTTGTTTAGCCTGGTGAGTGGAACATCAGTGTGCCTGACTATATAGTCACCTATGACTAGCGTATTGGGTACATTGTTATGCCTTATGGGCTGTGGTTGAGTGGCACACTGAGTTTGTGGGCTATGTGTCATTTGGGTTGTGTTGGGGGGTGGAGGTTGCTTGCGTTTCTGCTTTGGAAGTCCCTGTTGCTTGAGTACATTTTTATTGAGAGCCTCCACAAATGTAGGTGTGTGTTTTGTGTTCCTATGTGTGTGTTTTGATGGTGTAGGTTTTGAGGGACTATGTGATGAGTGTGGTGTGGTGCAAGTGTTTACCTTCTCCTGTTGACTGTCTAGTCCAGTCTTGGGTGAAGAGAGCTTTGCTTCCAGTTTGGCTATGTAAGTGCATCTCTTACAGGTTGTAGTGTTGGGTGGTAGGAGGGGAGGGTTGTTTGTGTACATGAGGCAATTGCTGCATTGCCCCAAGATGCCCAGATTCATCAGCTAGACAGGAGAAAACACCAGAAGATGACCCTCAGAAATGCCTGGATAGGTGCTTATTTATTAAGTACTAAAAACTGTTTTTCTCTAGACAAGTGAGGAAAGTTGAGTGCTGTAGTAATTTGTAGCTTATTTAGTGCTTACAATGAGTTCTGAACAAGTGCTGAGCTCAAAGAAACAGATCTGAGTGCTGAAACTAGAAAACTGGCTAGTTCTAATAAACAAAGTTAAGCTAGAAGGCTTCCCTCCAACACAGAAAGGCTTAGGGGCTCAGAAGCTTACAAACAGTACTGGATACAGTAAATCTGTATCAGGACTAGACGACTTACAGGAAAGGCAGGAAATAAGCTTAGAAATTGTTTTTTTTTTTTTGTGAAGTGGAAAGTGGAAAGGAGGAGCAGAAACTAAGTGGGTTAGCCTTCTCAAATGTTCTCCCTGGATTAGGTAGAATGAGGTAATGACACTAGACTGGGAGGAGTGTCCCAGATGAAATTTACAGTAGGGGCAGGCAACTGCAAAGCCACCCAAGTATAAAAACAGGAGACCAACAGGGAGGGAGGGAGGGTGAGAAACAACAAACAAACCCAACCAGATGCTTAACAACTGTAGAAATTTTCTAGTTAATGCCTCACACACAGTGAAACTAGATAGAAATGTATATGCAGACAATAAAAGTGCTATAAATAACTCATAAAAATAAGCAAGAAAACAGTACACCTAATATTAAATATCACAGATCACTGTTTTATGACTTCCAGCATCTGTCAAAGATCTGAGGAACAGCCCTTGTCTGTATATTTTTACAGGTAGATGCTAAATGCTGCCAGCTTCTAGCAATGAGGTTTTTGGCCTGGGAACTAGAAGTCAAACGTCTAGCAATGATGTCATTCTGCAAGCTATCCCAGCAATAATATTTTAGATATTAATATGAAAAGTCTCTTAGTGAGACAGAGCATTCTGCATTATGTCTTGGACCTGTCAACAACAAGATCAACTCACCACATATGCCTTGCTCTAATAGTATGTTACTAGGGTATAGTAATTCTCTTAGATACAATCATGAATGTAGCAAAGCTTAGTTTAGATTTTGTTTTTCTTTATTTGTGTGAGCCTGTACTGCAATGTTATTTTAAATATTTCATGTGGTTCCAAACTCTGATGTTACTGTGAATATATATTTAGTATTGTCTTGTTCTTTTATTTTTTATTATTAAATATATGTAAACCTTTCATTGTGGCTGATCTGTGCAGATATATTTAAGTTTTGAGAGTACTGCATATTTATTTGGTGATACTATGTGGGCCACTCCTAATAGCCTTTCTCTTGGTCAAACTACTATTTGTATTATTAATATTACAAGGTAAAATTGGGCACCCTTTCTTAAGGGCCTTAAAGTAGCTGATAAGGAGTTCTGGTGGCAGTGGTAACTACCTTATAGTCTGGGCAGAAGGGTCATAGGTAGTAAACCCGTGACAGCCTTTCCCAGGTGTGTGTGTGTGTGTGTGTGTGTGTGTGTGTGTGTGTGTGTGTGTGTGTGTGTGTGTGTAAAACAAATCTCCAAGAGTGTGTGTGTCAGCTACTTGGGCAGGGACATGAAACACTGGTTGGACAGAGAGAGTGTTGGAGGACTTGGCTTGGAACCCTGGCTAAGTACTCAACTTTATAGCTCTGCCAGTGGGGAGTCTTATTGGGGATCTGGAGAAAGAGAGAGAAACCAGCCCCGAACTGACTGTGGTCTCTGTGTGCTCTGCAGTGATCAGTCAGTGTACCTTCTAAGACATCAGCGGTCAGTTTGCAGAACTTTCACCATCCATTTATAGTTTGTATTGTTACACTGTCTTGAGGAAGTGCTGAATAAAACAGTAATAAATTGTCCTTTGTCTGTCATCATCTTTTCCACTTTTAGTTGCCATTTCACTGAGATATCTGTTCAATGTGCCTCATTTGATGACCATCACTTATTATACCCTTTAAGTAGGGGTTTACAGCTATACAAAGAAGCTAACGTTTTCTGCAACATTTTCAGAAGGAAAGCAAACATAAATATCTGAGTTCTAACTACAATATCATATGTAGGATGGGTATGTAATAATGCAATAATGCCAGATAAACTAAAAAGTAATGTTCTGTGAAATTTATTACACAAGCATTGTGTTTGGCACGTGGCTTGTGTTGACTAGTAAGCCACATTCAGGGAGAAGTTTCATTAAAAAGGCACCATTTAGCACAGCATATGGAGATGCAGATAAATGACAAGCCCACTTCATCTTTAAATTTAAGAATAAATGATATATATCTGTAGGAGGAATATAATTTACAAGATGGGAGAGGGCATAAAAGAATAGACAGTCATTTGTTTGAACAGTAGTGTGTGTGTGTGTGTGTGTGTGTGTGTGTGTGTGTGTGTTTATGATTGATGCCAGTTACAGCTGTGCGATGTAACCACCTTTACTGTAGTCAAATGTTTATTGATTGTATTCACAGATTTTTTTTTTTAATTTTGGTCCCTAAAATACTTCGGTATGTCCAGTGTGCTTGCCTTAAGAATTATGTTGGATTTGGGTTAGCCAAATTTGAGATATCTGTATTTATTCTTCTGATTTACTGTGTAAGGTAAACATTCACAGCAGTAGCTGATTTGTTCAAAGGTCTGCTGATTTGCTTACTCTAGACTGTTACTGCTACAGCATTGTGACCACCATCTCAAAAACTAACCTGAACAGATACGCATGAACCTGAGATGCAAAAAATGCTTTCTATGTGCTTCTGGGTTGAGACCAGTAAGCATACAATAATGCCATCCAGTTTAGGCATTAGAGGGAAATAATGGCCTTCCCAGGGGTGTTGTGAAACCCATTGTTATAAATCTTGATTACCACGTACAGTGTAAATGAGAAGACACTTCTACTTAGAATGAGGTCTTTTTTAACAGATTTCCTTTGACAGGCAGACTGACGAATTAAGGCATTATGTGCATTCACATTAGTCAGAAGTGATAGGTGCCTGACTATCTGTTTGTTTATTTACTGCAGTCTGTAGCTACAAATTGTACTTTGTCATCCTTTTACTTATGTTTTGTTCTTTTATCCTGCCCAGTCTTTGGATAAAGCCCTTATTAATCTCCTGACTGTCAGCTTCATCCCACCATGTCCTTTTCTCTTTAAAAAATGTGCCTATGATGTCCTTTGTGAACTTCAACATGTAACAAATACTTTTCATAACTAGATTTTTACAAAACTGGGAACTGCACAGCTTATTTATATTCTTCAAACTCTTTGTAGAGCTAGTCATGTTCTATATCTTTCTTTGCTGCTTCATGACTACAAATTCCTTACTCTGTGTCTGTTTTATATACTCTTGCTTGCAAAAGTTACTTAGAATCAGCAAATTAAATTTTAAATGCTCCTAATGAGTTTTGAACCCATGATCTTTCCATTTTCAAACATGTGTAACCTTCAGCTATAAGATAGCACTGTCTTCTTATATACCAATAGCCAGATTATTGAGATGTATCGGATGTAGAGGATTATAATAAGGTCTCCAATAATACCCCATATGTTACAAATTTGAGAAAATATGTCCAGGTACTCATCTCTGGAGTGGAGCCAGCCAGGTGAATGTCTTGATATTATTTTGAGAACACATGAAATGGTTATGATGATGATAGTATTTTGTAATACGTGAAGTGTATTGTTAAATTAAATAGCTTTATACAGGATTTACTAGATAACTGACCTACCTTTCTTTCAAGTGTTTGTAGGTTTCAGGTGCTTTTTTGATTTTTATGTTGTGTTTTGTATTTAGTTAGATTTTTTCAGGTTTTTTACTTGCTACTTAATTTAACATGTATTTCATTATTGCAAACTATCTCTGTGACAGCATGATGTTTCCTTTGTAACATTTATTCATCTTTCTAACATTTAATAATCATTTAATAATCATTTAATGTCAGAAGATTGATAATGCATATTTCATGCAACTTTTTCAATGTAGTAAAGTGTGTGTGTGTGTGTGTGTGTATGTGTGTGTGTGTGTGTGTGTGTGAGTGTGTGTGTGTGTGTGTGTGTGTGTGTGTGTGTGTGTGTGTGTGTGTGTGTGTGTGTGTGTGTGTGTGTGAGAGAGAGAGAGAGAGAGAGAGAGATAGAGTTCACTAACCACCATTCCCTTTCAGGAAGTCACATTCAGACGTGTCATACTAATGAGCTCTTAAAAAAACGGTGAGAACAAATACATATGGCTGCTGCCTTGCTCAGATTAGAACTAAATTGTAAAACATTTGTTGGTTTGATGAATATCCTTCTAACATGAGATGCATATCGGTGATGGAAAGCTGCAGACATCCCAGAATGATGTGGCCTCTGAGATCTTAGAAGACATTTTGTGTGTAGTTTCTTATTTACATGGTATCTGGTTTGAAGGTGATTCATTTCTGTCTTGTCATTATACCAAAAAAAAAAAAAAAAAAACAGCCAAGAAAATAGTAGCTTTACTGATCTGTCTCATTTCTTCCTCTCCCTGATCTAGATCTGATTAAATGGCACAGCAGTAAAGTAATCATCATTTTACCTATATTCACTTCTCCATAAGGGACCCCGCCAGCACCTTCCACTTATTAAGCACAATATGTCAAAACAATAATAATTTACAAAACCATCAGTGACAACATTGTATGCCTTATGCTCTGCATGAATTGGTAACATTTGATGACCTGTAGGTCACACCATTTTTATGAAATTAATACAGCTATGAAAATATTGCTAATGGTAATAGTGCTTTACCAAGCATACATGTCAGAATTTCTTCAGGTTATCTGCCATGTGTTGATGTTATTTTTTACTGACACCTGTTACTTGCATATACCACATTCAACAAGGAATATCACATTCTACTTTTGTATTATTAATGTAAACACAGAAAATGTCTCACATTTTCATAACTTTTTTTTTTTGCAAGCACTGCTTAATAACTCCTGTACATTCTCTGCTGATAATTTTACTATGCATGCTTAGAAAATCATTTTGGCTCCTAGATGCCATCTTGTTGCCTTAGTTTTAGACCTGGAGCAGGACTGGGGAAGTTCGACTTTAAAAGCACTGATGAGTATGCTCATTTCAGGACTACAGGGAAGTCTGCCGTAATGACAATTATACTCTTACAGTATAAAAAAGGAACTCTGCCTTCCTGATAACTGTACTCTTCTAGGAAGCAATTACTTCATCTTTTTACCCTTGGAAACCTCACTTGCCACCTTCACTTCTCTTCACCTTTATTAGGTCCCTTTTAGACTGAATCAGGACTTCTTCCATGCCACTAGTTCTTTTGCGGTTTGTCTTGACTGTAAAGAATTTTTTGTGCTTAGCTTTTTTCTATGCCTGTTTCCTAGATTGTGCTTTTATCTGTCCCCCCCCCCCACTTCTAACTATCCTCTCTGTTCTACATTCAAAGAATTGGTGTCCTCCCAACAGCCCCTCTGACTATAGTTGTTTAATCTCCATACCACTACTCATCTATCCTTTCTTTCCAGTCTTTTTTGGAAGATATCAGTATCAACTCCGAATCCCCTATATCCCCATATCCAGTCTACCTCCAATATCTTAGCTGCACTGGACAAAACAGAGATAAAAAAAGTCCCCACCATTGGGTGCTTCTGCACTTATATGGTTTGTTCCAATTGGTTCCTCTGTTTTCCTGCCCACATCAGCATCCCCTCATTCTTATTCCTATCACCTCTAAATTGCACTAAGAATATGTCCTTTTTATATGTTCTTTAACTTTCGGTGACTGCCAAGCATCAAGTTCTCCTACCACAGGTCTTGGCAAACATATGTTCTTGATGTAGGTATCCCTGGCTCTATAGTATATCAGCAAAAAGTAAGTACACCAAATACCTCTTCATTGACCCATTTTCAGCAAAAGTGAAACTCAGCAAATGATTGTTACATTGACATTTTTCCCATGGTAAGTAACCAGTGGGCCATTTTCAGGAATTTGCCCTTTTCCCCACTGTAGTGTGATTTCAGAGATGGTATATTTAGTTAGGGGGGTTGGGGGGTACAGCCCTCCACCAGCGTGGATTTTAATTTTTTCTGTTTTTATGCAATCATTATGTTGGCCCACATGTTACTTACTATGGGGAAAATTTCAATGCAACAATTGTTCATGGAGTTTAGCTTTCGCTTACTTACTTTTTGCTGATATAATATAGACCCAGTAGCCCTTCCGGCACTGTCTGAGAGCACGTCAGACAGAAGCATCATGCAAGCATCCATAGAGGAGCTTATACCCCTACTTGCATCCCTTTTCTGCCTGCTTTTAGTGGTTAAATTGTTTTCCACCACAATTTGAGTATCTGCCTTCAACCCCCCCAAAGATTCAGCCATTCATATTTCAGAGCAGACCTTAATTGGCCCCAGGTTAGTGAACTACATTGCACCCCCCCACACCACACTCAAACAGCCTACATCATGATGGATGTTGGCTATGGGGGTGTTTTCCTATTAAGCCCTAACCCTGCCACCAAGAGGCTTACCTGAGCACCTACCCCACTGTGGGACCTGCTTCCTTTGGTGAATTTGTTTTCTTACACTTGTGGTGCCGAAGGCTACTTTCACTGGTGTCATGTTCACACCCTTGTCCTGCTATTTTCACTGCCACACAAGTCTCCACTTTCATTGAGGCAAATAGGGTTGAAATTACCACTTCCTACCCCACAGGATGGACAGGCCACCACAGGACAATAGCCCTCATCTCAACTACCTGTTCCTTCCAATGCACAAGAATGTACAACTCATTTTTTGAACTCAGGTTGTTTGGGTCGTAGTCATGGCTTTATCCCTCTACATCACAGAGGCAAAGGAGGAAATCATCTTTTATACTCCTGTTTCTCCCTCTTGACTTGTTTCCCTGTGTTGTTAACTTGACCTATATCATTCTTTCAACACATCTGACTCCTTTGCATCTCAAACATCCCATTACACTAGCAGCCTTCTGAGTAGAATTCAGGATTACTTGAATATGATTATTACCTCGTTCCTTCTTTGCCCTCTATGCTCCCCTCCTTTATTAACCCACCAACAATGACTCTACCTATTGGGTTACTTGTATAAACATCCTTTCGTGTGCATCTGTATCAGCTAAAGATATTTGCACTGTCCTCCAGCTATGCACCCAGTTTCATTAACTTGCACTTGTTTACATATATCACTCACTTATTACCCTTCCTGTTTACTAATCAGTCTGCCCCTCTCTTATTCTGCACTACCTAGCTCTCCCTTTTTGACTCCCTTTACTTCTGCATCATCTTTAGAACAATGCATGGATGTTAAGAGTTATTGCAAAGATAATGTACCTTTGTTTCACTTATAGTGTTGTGACAGCTTCATTGCCCCACAGATGTATAAAAATAGCTGAAATATACCTGAGTGGTTTTAATTACCTAGCAAACAATGATGACAGCATGATAGGTATTCGGTGCCTTGTATAAGCTCCTCACATTTCTTTTTGTCCTGTCAGTTAAAATGTAAAAATCAATATTTTTCTTACCTCTTTCCTCCCACCCCTCAGTTACATAATCCAAAAAGGAGGCCCTCATCTTACCTCCCTTTGCTCCATCTTCATTAGTGCCTTCACATTCCGAGTTTGATATGCTTTATTCTCTTTCACCTTTGTAAATCTGCTCTTTCCTCTTCCTCTGTTTAATTACCCACTGTTTCTCCTCTCTTTGTTTCTTTCACACACTGTCTCAGCTGACGGTAGTCCAGGTGGATGTCAAAATCCCATGGCACCTACTGAATGGTGAGCAAAAATATTACCTTTATTGAAGAAGGAGGTCAACAAATAATTCAGAGACAGAAACAAAGGAAAATGCATCCCACAGGACGTTAACTGAAAGAAATACGTCATCTACGTGCAATAATGTTCACCAGTGGATCTCATGTACAAATAAATTGAAAGACACTTTATCAACACAAAAAATATAATGATCAGTATAAACTCTGATAAGAACACCTCATTAGTGGCATAGTCAAATCAACCTCAAACAAGTAAATCAGAGACAGAAACACAGGCAAATGCATCCCACAGGAAGTTAACAGAAAGAAATACGTCATCTACATGTAATAATGTTCACCAGTGGATCTCATGTGCAAATAAGAAAGAGACTTTATCAACACAAAATATATAATGATCAGAAGACGAAGAAGAAGATAAACTCTGATAAGAACACCTCATTAGTGGCATAGCCAAATCAACCTCATCTCAGTGAAATGTATAATGTCCAAACTCTCTGGATCACTCCCTATCCAAGAAGTAGAATGTACTCCATACTACACCTCTGTCATGGTAACAGATTAAAAAAATGGATCTTTAGAAAAGATCTTATTATCTGCTCAATAAACAGTATTTTATAAAAGATAATAAAACACACCCCACAACTTCCTCAACAGTTGGAAAATGAAGCACATGGCATAAACACTTTGCATATCCTTCTGCCTCTTTACGGCCTTGACTGATAAACTAAAACAAGAGAAATACTAAAGAAATCTGACTACTTAAGAATATATTCTCAAACTACAGCTTTGTTATTAAGGAACTGGTAGCAATTCCCACTGGAAAAACTAAACAAACAAAAAGAACCAATGAACTGGAATAAGTCTTGCACCAAGAGACTATAGTAGGCTGGTGTCCACTTACATAAAGAACTCTACATTTAAAATTGTTAACCCAATGTGATAAGGACAACAATATGTAATGGTTATACACGTCTCACTTATCCAATTATGAATGAAAAAAGGAAATATCTGGTAAATAGTCCACAGCTGGTGGGTACCATGTTAATAACATTATCATAATTTTCTGAATACAAAATGCCTAATGTAATAGATTCTGTCCATTTACCAAATACTAGAAAATGAAATGGTGTACAAAGGCTTAGTCCAGATAAAAATCACTTAAGCTATCAGATCTAGGAGACTCTGTCTCTGATGCTCTCCCTGTGGGAGGCATAAAGACGACTCGTGAAGTTTCAAGTAGTTTATTCAGTTAAGTAGTTAAGTACTAGAAAATGTGAGGCATAAAGACGACTCGTGACATTTCAAGTAGTTTATTCAGTTAAGTAGTTAAGTACTAGAAAATGTTAAACAAAACTGTTTTCTTATTTCTGGGTAAATGACTGTCTGTCCCGCTCTGTCACCCCCAATGCACATACTAAGACATAACTAAAAAGGCTTGCCAGCATAATATGCAGCAGACAAACCTGTTTCTTCTTAAAGGAAACTAAAACACTTTTCAGAAAGTTATTATTACTGCAGTGTAGCACTACAGTAATTTAAATATCAATCATTCAGTGAGCTGTAACATAGGCCCAAAACTCAAAATACCTTAAGGTTAAACTATGGGGGGGGGGGGGTTGGCAGAGTTAGGGTTTAATAAGAAAACACCTCCCCTATGTCATCCAAAGCTCAAATTAAAAAAAAAAAACACCTGACAGAAACATTTCTAGCCAACCCTCTTGCTATGGATAGAAAGAAGAGCAAGCACAAATAAAATCCATACATCAATGCTTTTTACAGACAAAAATCATTGAAAAATCATCCACAAAACCTTACAGAAGAGGAAAAACTCACTGACTCAGCTAAACATGTGCCAGGTACTTGCCAAGAGGTTAAACACTGTTAACACATTGTAAATATATAAAGGAGGGATAATATTTAAAAGGCACCTTTGTATAATGCCTTGATGAATAATCTACTCTGGCCATATATCCAATATGCCTAGGACTAAATTGTGGTGGCACTAAAAAAACATTCACTGAAAAATCACCCAAGGAAAATTATGCACATATATCACATTGTCCCAAGCCTTCATTAGCTCTGTTGAAGCAATCAATATATGAAAATACCTACTCACAAGTTTGGAAAAAAAAATTTTGCTTACTACCATCCCAGAGTTAAAGAAGCTGTGTGTCCATCTGCTAGTCAGCTAAAGTGGTGGCAGATGTTAGCTCATGTTTGGAGGCAAATAACATTAGTGTGAATTTTGGGGGTTTTACAAACAATTTTGAAAACTTTTGTAATATTGACGATTACACATGCTATATGGGGTTCATTGCTGAGATTAGTGTATATTTTATTTGCTACTGGGTAAAGTACTGCACATGTTAGCATTGATGCCATAGTATATGTTATGCCACTTAAAAGGTATATGTAATTTTATCCTGGGTTAAGTAAAATAAAAATCTATCACACATAACCCAAAAATTTGCTTGAAAATAAATATGCCACATATGGACCACAACAGCCCCAAAGAGTAGCACCTCCTCATAAAGACTCAGCCAACCAACTATAATAAACATCAACATCTTCTAGTAAAAGAAGATCCAGAGATGACAGACAAAGATAAAAAACAGGCTATAATTAATGTTTATTACAAAAAAAAACTTTTAGGATAATACAGTCTAAACTCAAATGTGGTATAGACATTGCTTAACTATTAATGTGATTTTAAATTAATATGTTTATACACTGGCTTGCATCCATGCATAAACACAGGGAGTTTGTGTGGCAGGCCAGTATGCAAATGAATCAAAGTTCATTATAATTTGCTTCCATTAAGGACACTAGAATACAATTAGTTAAAAATGGGATGCGGGACACCCCCCCCCAGTATTAGTTTAAATGTGAAAAACAGAAAGTAAGGTGTGGGCATAATATGCTTAGTTGCTAGGTGAGGACATGTTTTATTTTTTTTGCATTTGCTTTGTGAAATGTACTTCTGAAAATGCTATTTTAATTTGTTTGCCAGTATCTACTACTCAGTTCTACTGATTGTTAGTACTTAATTCCGAGACATTAGACGTTCCCAGTATTAGCTTTAATGTGAAGGGTATTGGTATGGTGTTTTGAAAGCAGGGAGGAGACACTTTTTTGTTGACTGTGAGTTTCTGTATTGACCACTTTATTTTAGAACACCTGTTACATTTTATCTACCACTCAGCTGTTTGGAATAAATAATAGTTTTGACATGATAATATCTGTTGAGGGAGATTTATTTGTGTTACTTTGTTTGCAGAGCTGTTTTATTAGTGGTCATTTGTGTTGCTAATAAACCTGCCGTAAAACTGTCATTTAACATCAGAAGGACTACCATGCATCGTAGTTATCACCCAGCTTTTTTTCCTAATATTTGACAAATTCTAGTAGCCATGGTATTATCACTGAGATGCAATCAGTGAGATTGCATTGGATCTGCTGTGTAGTATGTTGATAGAACTCTGAACTAAACCTAGCTTTTACATAATCTCGAAATGTTGAGAAATCTTTGTGAGCACTGTATGCTGGTAAGCCAAAGAGTTGGTTGCACATGTATCCAATTCATCAAACAAAAAAAAAAAAAAAAGAAAAGAAAACTGGAGCTATATATTTATAAAACATGTTGAATACAGGCACAGAAAAGCAAAATATCTCTTATTCTTTCTTTATCTGTGCTACCACATAATCAGAAACACTAATACTTTGTTTCTTTCTTTCTGCCTTTGGAAGATAAATGCAGTATGTTAACAGCATACTTGCGGACCAAAATAAACAGTAGAGCTACCCACAGAGTGATTATGTTGTATCATATGTGCAGGGTCAGTGGTTCAACAGGTAGCACACTTGCCTTTGGTCCTGGAATATCAGAAGGCTATAGGTTCTATTCTCAATACAGATGATTGGATTAATTTTCAGACTGCTGACACTGCAATACAGTTTGAATGAGACATTCAATTTGAGATCAGATCTCATCTTTTATCTGGTGGTAGCTCAGGTGGATGTAGAAGATCCCATGGTGTCTTTTGAAAAGAGAAGGTAAACTTCCTTGGCACTCTGGCCAAATTTCTCTTAGTAGTATTAATACCACCTTGGGCCAGTAGCCTAAGAGGATTAATTCTTTAAAAAAAGAAATAAATAAATAAAATAAATATGATGATGCTAGTTTGAATACTGACTTAGACTTTTGTTTAGTTATTAATTTAGGGTGGGACAAGCTATTAATCTGGAGTGCCTGTCTGAAGACAACATCGTGAAACTGCATGGTTTAGACTGTGTCAGTGGAAGTGGCAATCTTTTAATGAATGGTTTATTAGTTTAGATCTGCTACATTCCTATGACCACTAAATCAGGCTGGGTAAATTTTAACTATGGTCTGATGGCTTTGTTATTGGAAAAATGGTGTCTCCCTCTGAAAAGGCTCTCCTGCATTTTTCTTTTCTTCATTTCTGCTCGGAACGTGCAAGGATAGTGGTAAGAAAAGTCATGTGGTAATACCATTAAAGCAGGCAGTTTTGCTGTGCCTGCTACAGTATATAAACACATAGTTTCTTCTCTAGTAAGTCTAGTAATACCAGACTGGTGCTTTCAAAATTCCTATCTGATATTTACAAACATAACTTACAAGATAGCTAGTACTGCACAACAGGAAGTGTACTGTTCTGTGGTGAAATAGCTGATATAAAGAGATGGCTGAAGTGATAAAAAACTGCAGATAATTCAGAGCTATAGAATAGCAAGCAACAAATCGTTATTTCTAATTGCATTAAATAACAGTTGTGCAGGTGATCATTTCAGTGCCCCAGCAATGCCAAACATCTACGTTTTGTTTCTTGTGTCCTTCTTAGGATATATCTCACTGACAGGTAAGAATATGGCGTACAAACACATATGTACTATGTAAGCCTTGTTGTACGGATTAATTTCTTAGATGCAAATATATTTACAACCTCAGCGATGCTGATTGCCCAGTCTTCAAAAGCATAAACAAAATAAATGAAACTAAATGGGTACAAATGGATAATCAAAAAATGTAAATGCATGCTTGTTATTCTACTAGCTGTCCCCCTAAAAGGTTCTAGTATGAAAATGTAGTGTACATGCTATATCTTCAATTATGTATTCAAAAGAGGTTCATTAGAACAAATGGTATTTGTGGAAACAGCAGCATAAGAGCTTGGAGGACAAATCTGAAATTTCTGGTTAAAGTTTTACTACAGCAGGTGGATAATATGTGCAGTAACGTACATAACATGAGGAGAGGATTCAAGCTTTTTGAAAGCAAAATTATTTGATAGGAATATCAGAAATGTTAATGACAAAGGGTTATGTGGCGGATCAAGCTTTTCATGAATCTCAGCTAAGTACATATCATTAGACCCCAAGGAGGATTCTGATTTTGTATGTTAACGGATAAATAATCTCTCATGCACAGCACTTCATTAGTTGAAATCAGACCAGTGAAAGTGATGTGGTAGGAAAGCTTGTTCAGCCTATTACTCTGAGAAATGGGCAGCTTTGATTATTTATTTAAATATCACTACAGCGATGGTGCTTGTGTTCTCACCCTACTCTGGGATATCATGCAGGGCACTGCTGCCTGTCCAACCTTTAAAATGCAAGTGTGAAAATAATTAAGCATATCTGTTTCATTGTGAACATCTTAAAAATCACTCTGAATTTTTGTTATATGATTTGGTGTTGTACTATTTGTTTTAAAAACTGTACAAACAACAATGCAGCTCTCTAAACATTTTTTTCAGCACAGCATGTGTGACTCCTGGAATAAAAGCATTCTATACAGTTTTGGGTGACAGTGATGTTTCTTCTTCCATGTTTGTTCGTAATATTTCATTCGTCCATGAATACTTTTACTTTTTGTACCTTCCTTACTGTTGACCGATAGCATTTCTTGACACCTGCATTATTTTTGTATGCTTTTTGTCACTGTGCCTGCAGAACATTAAGCCTTCTTTAATTGGGGAGGAACCATAATCCAGGTATTTGCAAAGATTTATTTGCCCTTGCTGGCAGTGAGGGGGTTTTGTTGAAGCCCAAGCCCCTCTCTTTGGGTGGGGGACATATGAACCAGATCACCAGGGCAACCACCATGCTTCTGCATGTACATACACACTTTTTTGCACCTGCTGAAGTGAACTACAATGTTCATGGCTTGGTGAGCTGAGCACACATACCAGGACCACCCCCAAAATATCACTTGTTCTCCTCTGAGCTATTGTGGCATAAGACCTATCCTGCCTTCTCCCCCTAGGGATAGGCACACTGATCTTCACTTTTCCACTTTTAATGGGCAACTATGCTTATAACAGAGCATAGATTCACTGCACTTTAACAAGCTTTGTGTTTTAGAGCTGTGTAAAGAATATTAAATAATATGTCCCACAACAGAATTAACTCTGAAGTATAACATTTGTATGTTTCTGTGATGACTGGGGAGAGATGGGCGAAGGCTGTCGGCCTAGTCAAATATAATTTGAGATATAATTCTGGCGTTTGTAAATAAATGTAAAATATAGGCATGTTTTCTTGAATGTAAAAGAATACTGTGAAATGTGGAACTGCAAAATATGTGACAACAATGCACTCTACTGGCCCAGTGAAGCATGTTCTGACCCTTTTGTGTTAGAATTCAACTCCAGTGCATCTGGATGAAGGTTTCTTGCCCATTGTTTTAAGGCTAAAGTTTATGACCAGAATTTACATGTGAATTGTGCTTTACTGCTCTGGTTTCTGTTAGAATATACATGTGAAATGTCTTCTAGTGTTTTAAGTTTTTGAGCAGATGTTAGATTGCTAAATAATGCAGTTTGTTTGCCTGGGAAAATCTAAGTGTCAACTTGATGTAATTTCGGAGGGACCCATCAAACATCTTTGTTAGTAATGTTTAAATACTATTTCTCACAAGAGACTAGAGAGCATTTTTATCTTGGATATCTAACTCAGCACTCTGCCTAAGCTCACATGTAAGTTTTTAGCACTGTGATTTCTTGTAGGAATAGTTAAAGCTAGTAAAGATTAGTTAGGTATTTTTCTTTGAAATCAGACCTGTCCTACTGTATTATTCTGTGTGATCTCTGAACTCTTAGATATCTCTGTGGTGTAGTAGTTTTGTCTTGTGTTTTAATTATTTATTATTAAATATTTTTTAAAACCTTCCACCTGTGGCTGGTTTGTGTAGAGATAAACTCTAGAGTACATTGCATATTTATAGAGGTTATTGTAATAGGCCTCTCTAAAGTAAGCCTTGACTGTTAGTCAATCTACCATTGGATTATAATTGCACAGTAATAATTGGACACCCATTTTAAGGGCCTTTTAATAGCTGATAGTATTAGCTGAGTGGTGGCAGGGATTACTACCATATGATCTGGGTAAAGGGGCACAGCTGGAGAATCTGTGTCAGCCTTTCCCAGGAGTGTCTGTGAAGTTGTATAAATACTTCTTGCAAAGTGCGTGTGTGTTGTGTCAGCTACTTGGCAGGAACACAAAGCACTGGTTGGACAGAGAGGGTACTGGAGGTTCTAGCTTGCCTAGCTAGGCTGAGACCTGGACCCTATAGCTGTGCCAGTGGGGAGTCTTATTGGGGACCTGGTGAGCAAAGAAGCAACCAGCCCCAGACTGACTGTGATCTCTGTGTGCACTTAAGGGAAATTGTACTTTACTGTGTGTATTAGTTATTCTTTCCTCTCTTCTATGAGACAACCTCCCTGGTGTTGGTGTTGAGGATTGAGGCTCCTTGATTGCTGGGCCAGGGCACAGTCGTCACAAGCGTTTGGCAGTGGTGGGATCTACTTAACATACTTATTCTCTTGTAGTGGTGTGGGGTAGAGCGAATTCCTGTAGCTTATGTACAGTGATCTCTAAAAGTGTTTTGTACTCTAAAACAGCCACGCAGTATATACTCAGAGTTCAGATCACAATTGTTTTATTTCTTTTGTTAGCTTAGTGTTAGTCAGAGTGAGCAGGCAGCATGTCAGCAGAGGATCATGGAAAGCTGACAAGGAGCCAGCTGGTGGAGATGTGCCAGGCTAGGGGACTGGTGCATGGAAACCTGACTAAAGCAGATCTGATTGCAGCCTTGGTTACAGCTGCATCAGAAAACAGCAGCCTGGAGGACAATCAGACTGACAGTGGAGATACAATATCCTCAGAGAATGGACAGCTCAACCTTTCTGCAGTGGACTTAAAAATCCAGCTGGAGCTAAAGAGACTTGAGTTGGAGGCCTGGCGTATGGAACTAGAAGCAGCCAAGAAAATGAGGAGTCTACAAGCTGAAGAAAATGAACGGCAGAGGAGGCATGAGAGGGAAATGCTAACTCTTTGCCAGAGTCATGGAGGTAATGGGGAAGGGAGTAACTGGACCACAGAAGCACAAAAGGTCAGTAAATTTCTTCCACAGTTTAAAGAGGGGGAAATATTTGATAGCTTCATTCATATGTTTGAGCGGGTATGTAAACAGTATGAAGTTGACCAAGGGCTCTGGGTATGGTTCCTGACCCCCTTACTTCATGGTAAAGCTGTAACTTCTTTAGCAAAAATGTATGACACTGACTGTTTTGATTATACTGCTGTAAAAAGACATTTATTAGAATGTTTTAAGCCAACACCTGAAATGTACAGGAAAAAGTTTCATGAGCATAGATGCAAGGCAGATGAAAATGTATGTGAATATGTTGTTGAACTGAGCACTTAGTTTCATAGCTGGGTGAGTGGATGTCGGGTCACCACTTTTGAAGGGCTGGCAGACCTTTTGGTAAGGGAACAAGCCCTTAGCACTTTGCCTGAGGACATGAGGATCTGGTTAGCTAATAGACAATGTGCTACTTCAGAGGAGTTGGGGAAGAAGGGAGACCTATACCTAGCAAGCAGGGCAGCCCTGCACAGGAAAGGGACTCCCAGTACTGCTCATGGGTCTAAAGGAACCCATGGTGGGCAGCACAGACTGCCCCAACAGAATCTGCCAGTAGCAGGGGAAGAAACTAGTCCAGGTATATGTTCAGGACCTAGGGTGAAATATTTTGAATACAACCAGTGGGGACATGTGGCATACAGGTGTCCACGGAGGCAAGGTGGAGAACCAAAGTTGAGGGAGCAAGTAAGTGGGAAAGACAAAATGCTAACAGTGGGTTGTCTTGAGACAACAGGGGTATGGAACTACCATTTTGCAGATGTCCTGAGAGGGAAGGATTTGGATGAGGCAGTACTATGTACATATGCAGCTGCATGCAGTGAGGCTAGGAGACAAGCATGTGAGTCTGGTAGCCTGGGTTGACCCAGACAGACTGCATACTTGCAGCCAGGACTGCTGAGGTGGTTACTTCAGGGAGTGAGCTACACTGTAGCAGTGAGACTGAATGTGAGCCACAGCTGCTTGTGGGTACTGATGTTCCCTTGGACAGGGTAACTGCAAAGGTTGAGGTGAGTAGTAGTACCCAGACTGACAGTGAGGCAACAGTGTCAGAGGATGTTAGACTTCCTGTGGAAGGGGAACTGGGAAGGGTTACAAGGAGAGACTTGAGACAGGTTCAGCTCTCAGACCCTACATTGCAAGGCCTGAGGCAGGTAGTTAGGGAGGCACCTGAGTCTCAAGGGAAGGGGGAATCTGTATACTGGGACAAAGTGTTACTATACAGAGAGTGGACCCCTGAGGGAGGGCTAGAGGGTGAGAGACTACAGCAGTTGGTAGTGCCTAGAGCTTACCATCTGGTGCTTCTAGCCATAGCCCATGATATTCCCTTTGCAGGTCATGTGGGCATAAAATGTACAAAGAGGCATATTATGCAAAACTTCTATTGGCCTGGAATTTCCAGAGATGTAACAGGGTACTGCAGGACCTGTGAGCAGTGCCAAAAGTTAGGCAAGGCAGGAGACAAGGTGAGAGCTCCATTGATGCCTTTGCCTGTGATTGAGGAGCCATTTCAGAGGGTAGCTATGGATATTGTGGGTCCTCTGAGTACCCCAAGTTCCACAGGGAAAAAGAATATATCCTAGTGATTGTAGATTATGCTACACGGTACCCTGAGGCAGTGGCTTTGTCCTCCATTGAGGCCAAGAAGGTGGCAAATGATTTGCTAGAGATTTTCAGCAGGGTAGGTTTCCCAAAGGAAATACTGTCTGACAGAGGTACCAATTTTATGTCAGACCTGCTGGCTTGTCTGTGGAAGTCCTGTGGGGTGAAGCACATGAAGACCACCCCCTACCATCACCAGACTAATGGTTTTGTTGAGAGGTTAAACTCTACAATCAAGTCCATGCTATGGGCATTTGCAGATCAGTTTAAGAGGGAGTGGGACAAATATTTGCCCATCTGTTGTTTGCTTACAGAGAGGTTCCCCAGGAATCCACAGGTTTTTTACCCTTTGAGTTGTTGTATGGGCATAGGGTGAGGGGACCTCTAGATTTAATTCGAGATGAGTGGGAAGATGAGTGTGAGTCTCACAAGGAGTCTGTTGTGGCATATGTCCTGAACCTCAGGACAAGGCTCAGGGAACTCATGACAGGATTGCTCGAGCTAGAGAGTATGCTGTAGGGCAGCAGATGATGGTTCTCATTACTGTCAGACACAACAAGTTGCTGGCAGCTTGCGCGGGAAACTACAAGGTGGTAAGAAAGGTAAGTGATGTTGACTACATGGTGGAAGTGCTAGGCAGACAGCAGGGGCACAAATTGTACCATGTTAACATGATGAAACCTTACCATTATAGGGAGGCCCTTGTGCTGAGCATTTGCAGTGGATTGCAGGAAGAGTCTGAGAGAGATCTTGTGACTGATCTTCTCAGTGAGACCCAGGCTGACACCTCGGTGGAATGGGTAGAAGTGTCCCAGCAGCTATCTCCTACCCAGGTTCAAGAAATCCAAGCAGTGTTGCAGGAGTTTGGGGGCATGTTCACTGGGAAACCAGGGAGCACCCATCTGGTGCAGCACCAGGTGGATACAGGGCCCCAAAGGCCTATCAGGCAGGCCCCGTATAGGGTGCCTGAGAGAGTCATTCAGACTCTGAGGGAAGATGTACAGGTGATGTTGGAACTAGGGGTGATTCAAGAGTCCAACAGTCCCTGGGCCTCACCATTGGTATTGCTGCCAAAGATGGATGGCAGCAACATGTTCTGTGTAGATTACAGGAAATTCAATAGTCACACAGAGTCTGATGCTTACCCCATGCCTAGGACAGATGAGGCCCTAGAGCAGCTGGGTGGGGCTAAGTATCTTACAACCATTGATCTTACCAAGGGTTACTGGCTGGTGCCCTTGACCCCCAGTGCTGGAGAGAAGTCAGCCTTTGTGACTCCTTTTGGCTTGCATGAGTTCACAAAGATGCCCTTTGTGATGAAGAATGCCCCAGTGACTTTCCAGAGGCTGGTAGATCATATCTTAGCAGGAACAGGAGGATTTTTCCCTTGCTTACATGGATGATTTTGCTATCTACAGGCATTCCTGGCAAGATCACCTTCAGCATGTTAGGGAGGTGCTGGGCAGACTACAGAGGGCAGGGCTGACCATTAAGCCGAGCAAATGTCAGGTGGGTATGGCAGAGGTCTCCTACCTAGGACACAGAGTGGGAGTGGTAAGATAAGGCCAGAACCTGCCAAAGTGGAAGCTATTCAGGCATGGCCTACACCTGTTACCAAAAAGCAGGTGAGGGCATTCTTAGGGACAGCAGGGTACTACAGAAAGTTTGTTCCCAATTAAAGTACCATAGCTGCTCCCCTCGCACACCTGACAAGGAAGAACAGGCCAGATAAGGTAGTGAGGACCCCAGCATGTGTGCAGGCATTTCAGAAGCTTAAGGAAGCTTTGGAAGGACCCCCTGTGTTAGCCAGTCCAGACTGTAGCAAAGAAGTTGGTGTGCAGGTGGATGCTTCAAACTATAGGGTGAGGGCTGTACTTAGCCAGATTTCTTCAGAGGGAGAAGAGCACTCAATGGTTTATCTCAGTCATAGGCTCCAACCAAGGGAGGAATGCTATGCAGCAGTAGAAAAGGAATGTCTAGCCATAGTGTGGGCACTACAAAAACTTCAGCCTTATCTGTATGGAAGAAAATTCATTGTAATAACAGATCACAAACCCCTAACATGGTTAAACAGAGCCAGTCAGCAAAATGCCAAGTTGCTAAGATGGAGTCTTGAGTTGCAAGCATATGATATGTCAGTTCAACACCACAGTGGGAGTAGCAATGCCAATGCAGATGGGCTCTCAATACAGGGAATGGGGTGAAGTACACCCAGATAGACCTGACACTCTCAAGCGATGTTTCTCAAGGGGCACTTGAAAAACGTGCTTGAGTTCCCCGGGGTGGGGGGGGGGAGAAGAGATGTGACAATTGGGGAGAGATGGGCGAAGGCTGCCAGCCTAGTCAAATAGAATTTGATATATAATTCTGTCATTTGTAAATAAATGTAAAATACAGGAATGTTTTCTTGAATGTAAAAGAACACTGTGAAATGTGGAACTGCAAAATATGTGACAACATTGCACTCTACTGGCCCAGTGAAGCATGTTGTGACCCTTTTATGTTAGAATTTGGCTCCAATGTGTCTGGATGAAAGTTTCATGCCCATTGTTTTAAGGCTAAAGTTTATGATCAGAATTTACATATGGATGGTGCTTTACTGCTCAGGTTTCTGTTAGAATATACATGTGAAATGTCTTCTAGTGTTTTAAGTTTCTGAGCAGGTGTTAGATTGTTAAATAATGCAGTTTGTTTGCCTGGGAAAACCTAAGTGCCAACTTGATGTCATTTGGGAGGGACCCAGCAAACATCTTTGTTAGTAATGTTTAAATACTATTTCTCACAAGAGACTAGAGAGCATTTTGATCTTGGATATCTAACTCAGCACTCTGCCTAAGCTCACATGTAAGTTTTTAGCACTGTGATTTCTTGTAGGAATAGTTAAAGCTAGTAAAGATTAATTAGGTATTTTTCTTTGAAATTAGACCTGTCCTACTGTATTATTTAAATTTTCTGTGTGATCTCTGAACTCTTAGATATCTCTGTGGTGTAGTAGTTTTGTCTTGTGTTTTAATAATTTATTATTAAATATTTTTATAACTTTCTACCTGTGGCTGGTTTGTATAGAGATAAGCTCTAGAGTACATTGCATATTTATAGAGGTTATTGTAATAGGCCACTCTAAAGTAAGCCTTGACTGTTAGTCATACTACCATTGGATTATAATATTGCACAGTAATAATTGGACACCCTTTTAAGTGCCTTTTAGTAGCTGATATTATTAGCTGGGTGGTGGCAGTGATTACTATTGTATGGTCTGGGTAAAGGGGCACAGCTGGAGAATCTGTGTCAGCCTTTCCCAGGAGTGCCTGTGAAGTTGTGTAAATAAGTATCTCAAAGTGTGTGTGTGTTGTGTCATCTACTTGGCAGGAACACGAAGCACTGGTTGGACAGAAAGGGTACTGGAGGTTCTAACTTGCCCAGCTAGGCTGAGACCTGTACCCTATAGCTGTGCCAGTGGGGAGTCTTATTGAGGACCTAGTGAGCAAAGGAGCAACCAGCCCCAGACTGACTGTGATCTCTGTGTGCACTTAAGAGAAATTGTACTTTACTGTGTGTATTAGTTATCCTTTCCTCGCTTCTTTGAGATGACCTCCTTGGTGTTAGTGGTGAGGATTGAGGATCCTTGATTGCTGGGCAAGGGTACAGTCATCACAGTTCCTTTTATGAGTACACAAACTGCATGTTAACAGAAAGAAATGTGTTATAATGTCTGAAAACTGCATTTATTTTCTTCTGGACAGCTAAGCTGTGCTTTACAAATAAGAACGAATTACATCATGTGCTCATCTTTTGATCAAGGAATTAAAGTATCATGAGCAGGAATTATGAGAACTAATGGTATAATGTTTTTGTCTGCAAGATAGGACTCTATATTATATAAAGTTAATTAATTCTGTAGCCATCATGTTAGCATTTTCTTCTATTTCTGTTTTAGCAAGTCAAAGAAAAGCTAGAAAGAGAAATGAAACTATACATTTTAAGGATCTCAGATAAATAGGACATTAATGTTTTCTATTGGGTTTACAGCCATTCATTTTGACTTTGAGCTGTTCTGACACAGATCATAAATATGTTCAGTTACCCTTTCAGAAAGAAAATGAGTGGTTGCATACAAACTGGAAAGTGAGATTTAAGTAAAAAAATATCTTACAGATATAATTTGCTCACTGAGAAACTGCATATCTTTTTTGCAGGAAATATTGAATTGATATAGCTACATTCTTTTAGACAGAAACAAACACATAAGCAATTGCTAATAGAAGCGTCTGATGCTTTTGCTCATATTAAAACCCAACAAATTTCATGTCAGGTGTGGCCTGAGCTTATATAACTTTTTAGAAGATTCTTTTATTATTTATACCATTTTTATCTTTGGACCGTAACTCTTTATAATTTCAAGAATGACAGTATTGTATTTATTTTTTCCAAAATGTTTTTATTCATTTTGTAACAGTATAGTAATGAGAAAAAACAAACTATATACAATGACCATAACAACTAAAAAAACAATATACATAGGAGAATACTTAATATTTCTCCAACAGATTAGACAATTTTGTCCAGGCAATTAAATGACGAGTTGTGTTGTTAATCCATGCTTTTATAGTAGGAATCTCATTCTTATAATGTATTTCACAAGATGAATAAACTCAACTTTAAAGATAGGAGTGGATTGGGATTTCCAATTTTTAGTAACAGATTTCCTTGCTATAGAGAGGCTAGGCCATAGTAAAAATGTTTGGTTTTTAGGAATGACTTCAGGAACAGGAACATTGAAAAGGATAAGAGAGTCAGAAATTATACAGTTGCCATTCCATAGAGCTTTACAAAGATATTTAAAGTTTAACCAAAATGGGGAGATTATTTTGCAATTAACAACCACATGTATCCAGTCAGCATCAGGATGTCCACATCTCCAGCATTTCATTTCATCTTTCTTGTACATTATTGCTAGTCTATGTGGAGTGAAAAAACATCTATGTAAAAATGTCCATGTGTATACACACCAGAAGAGGGAAGATGTGGATTCCTTCACAGACTGTAAATGTTTTTTTTATCTTTTTCTGAGAATACTTGTCTATTAACTTCACTTGAATACTTTCAAAAAGAAACATCTGTTTTGCTAAAATCA
Source organism: Protopterus annectens (assembly GCF_019279795.1). NCBI lineage: Eukaryota > Metazoa > Chordata > Ceratodontiformes > Protopteridae > Protopterus > Protopterus annectens. The sequence goes on along the minus strand of NC_056747.1, from coordinate 242,333,115 downwards.
TTTCTGAGAATTTTATAAATAACAGATATGTATGAAGTGTTTTTGGGTGAGCTATTAATAATTGTTGAGATAAAATCCAAGATTTTTAAGTTACTCTTATTGTATGATTCCAATGAGGGTATGAACATAGTATGTGTAAAATCCTTACAAGTTTGGATGTCCAGCTGATTGCTATTTTGCAAATTATATTGGCTGAGCAAATAGTCTGCAGAACTTATTTTATTAGCTGAGAGAAACTGATTCCAATATAATAGGTCACCCTTCTTAAATTCTAACATTTTCTGAGTATCAAAAGATGTCAAACATGCATCTGTGTAAGCAATAGGAAACATAATTATTAATAAATTCTTAATTAATTGATTAGAAAACATAAACTTTTTAAACAACATAAATATTTGGTTTATAAGAGGTGTGAGAACACATTTTGACCTTTCACTTTGAATGTATATTTTTAAAATCCATATAAAGATGTTTGTATGCATTTGAGTATATGGTTCAAGCAATGTCTAATTACTATTAAGAAGTAAGGTTTCATGTATTGATTTCCAATATTATGTATAAGAAGTATTATTCCAAAGCAACACTATGTTAATAAATGCAGAGATTAAATAAAAATCAATATTTGGAAACCCTATAACTCCTTAATCCCAGCTTGTGTTGTGCCTGAGAAGAGAAATTATTGGTTGTTTGGTATACCAAAGGAAGTTGAGTAATAAGTTATTAATTTTCTATTTAATTTTGGCAGCTGGGGGAATTATTAGAGCTTGGTCAATGAATAAGATTTAGGTAACAGTATCATTTTGATTAAAGTTAGTCTGTCTTCAAATGTGAAGAAGAGTCTGTTCCCACTGTCAATTAGACTAGTAATTGAGTTTATAAGTTGTTGGTACTTAGATGTGGGTGATTTTTTATAACTAGATTCAATAATGATATCTAGATATTAATATACATGTCCTCTCAGCTTATGTCTCTTTTTGATCTAAGTTTCATAGTAACATTTTTATTCACTAGAAGTGCCTGAGTTTTGCTGTGATTGAATTTTAGACCAGAGATGCTTGCAAAGAAGTCTTGATTATGTAATAGGTGAACTACTGAATTTTCAATATCATTAGAAGTTATTAGTAAGTCATCAGTAAACAGCTATATCTTGGGGGGGTCTATATTAGAAGATCGAATGTTTAGATGATCGAACACCTAAACATCGATCTTATAATATCGAACCGCACAATGTCAAACATCCCAGGGAAACACGTCCCTCAGCCACAACACAAAAAATATTACTTTACATCTAAATTAAGTGAGGGGGCTTTGCCCCCACACCCCCCAACTAAATATACCAACTCCGAGATCGCTCAACAGTAGAGAAATAGCAAACTCCGGTAAACGGTGAAGGGAAATCTTTCCCTGTGTTAAATCGGCCGTTCGCCATTTTTTGCTTTCGATATTAGAAGATCGATGTTTAGGTGTTCGATCATCTAAACATTCGATCTTCTTATATAGATCCTCTTGGGGCATAATTTGTCTGACACTTTATATCCTTTAACGCTATCATTATTTTTAACATAATTTGCAAGAGGCTCAGTAGCCAGGGCAAAGAGTAATAGGGAGAAGGGGCACTCCCGTTTAGTACCTCTTAATATTTCAAATGGGCTAGATAGATAAGATCCAATCTTTACATAGGCTATGGACTTTTCATATAGTTTTTTTAAATTAATCCTATAAAGTTTGGGGAGAAATTGTATTTTTGCAAAGCTTTAAACAGATATGGCCAACTTAGGGAGTCAAAAGCTTTATCTACATAATAGCTTAAAATAGAAAGCTCATTTTTTTCTTGTTTGCTAAGTCTATAAAGGACAGTAATCTAATTACATTATATTGTACCTTTTTGTTTTTGATAAATCTGGTTTGGTCTTCATGACTTAATATCGAAGAATATTATTTAATCTGTCTGCTAAGATAGACATGAATATCTTGTAATCAGTGTTAAGCAAAGAAATTGGCCTGTGTGATGTACAAAGGTTGGGCTCTTTATATGGTTTTAAGATGGAAGAAATGACAGAATATTTCCATGAGGGAGGGATGTTTGCTGTAGTTTTAAGTTCTTGGAATGCATTGAGTAAGTTTTTCAAGATGATATCAGGTAAGAGTTTGTAAAATTCTGGAATTAGACCATCTAGCCCTGGTGCCTTTTTTTGTCTTAAGATTTTTTATTTGTTCCTTTAATTCTTTAAAGGAAAATGATTTGTCTATGTTATTAATATTGTGTTCAGATAGCTTCTTTTGAATATTATTAGCAAGAAAGTTATCTATACTTTTGTTATCACTTGTAGATGAGTTATTATTAATATTCTTCTAACAATTTTTAAAATGTAAGATATTTTTTAGATCTGTAACTTTGATAGTCTATTTCTAGTGTATATTATTTTTTTATATGGCTGTTTTTATTTAAATATTTAGATCTAATTGTAATCCTGTGCATACTCTTGGGATTAATTGAGTAGGATTGTAATCTGATTTTTTCCAGATTTATTAATATTTTATGGTGCATGATATCCTGATATTCCTTGTTCAGTTTATGTATGTCAGCTAATGCAGATTTGTCATTTGATGTAAGTTTTAGTTTTAGTTCATCAATTTTTTTTGTATATCTACCAGTTTTTATCCCACTCTTTCCTTTTTTTTATATACCAACTTTTGAATTTACCATGTAAGACTACCTTTAAAGTGTCTCATAGGATAATATTTGAAACATCTCCATTATTATTGGCCACTAGGTAAAGCTTTATTTAATCTAGAAACCATTCTTTAAATCATTGTACTGTTACTAGATAAGCAGGTAGTCTATGGCAGAAGTTTAAAGGGTCAGTATTAAGTATTACATTGAAGGTGATAGCATTGGGGTCAGACATAGGGCCTGATGTCAGCATCACATTATCAATTTAGCCAGTAAAGAACTGGTTACAAAGACTTTGTGTTGGTCTGTATGACAAATCTGTAAGAGTAGTGAGAATACTTCAGGGAGGATAATATTTTTATACAGTCAGAGGGAGTTAAAAATTCAATTTACTATACAACCAAACAAAACCAAGGAAACAGCTAGCAACAACAGAAAAATCCACAAAACTAAGCTGAAACCAAAATTAGGAAATGGATGTGTAGTAAACACTGAACAAAAGCTAATGCACGAAGTACACGGAAATACTTCTTTAATGAACCATTAACAGCATGAAGTCATTCACATTAAGCGCTTTCATCCACACTAAGGTGGACTTCATCAGGATATAAAAAAAAAAAATATATATATATATATATATATATATATATATATATATATATATATATAAAACAACTTTGTACTGATGTTATATGTTTTAATGTATTTTTAATGGATACACATGTATATAATAGTGCATAAACTGCAATTATGTGGGGGGCTACACCTCCCCACACCCCCGATGAGGGGGGCTGTGCCCCACACCCCCCCAACTTAATATTCTCACTCCAGGGTCACGCTACAGTGGGGAAATGGGCATATACCTGCCAGTGCTGTTTTCCACTCAAATGAGTTTTTGGTCATATGGGCTTTTGGTAAAATGAACTTTCGGTAATATGGTCTCAGTCAAATGGGCTTCGGTCAGATGACCTTTCGGTCATATGTAGTGAACCCATATATATATATATATATATATATATATATATATACACACAAATATATGAAATAAGTGATTTTATACCATTTCACTAGTGCTATGCCATGTATATAAAGAGATAAAGTATAAAATAGTAGTTTGCAGTTGGATAAGATTTTGATTTACTTGAATTATGAGTAATATATTTTTATTTATTTATTTTACATTTGTTTACCGGGAGAGTCTGACTGGGCATAAAACCCTTTTTCAGGGGAAGCCCGGGGAGAAAATCTCCATTGTTAGCAGACTATTATGTTAGTAGAAAGAAAATCGTATAATACAATAAAGAAAAAAATAGTTACAGACATTAATAACGGTAAAAATACTAAAACAGAATAAATTGGTCAAGTGGGAGACAAGATCAATAATATTATATAACAATGCTTCTAGAAGATGGTTTTTACAGCAGTAGCAGGTAGTGACATTGTATACAGTGAGAGTGCAATTACGATACTTAGTCTTATATACAGGCAGCATAGCAAAGTGAAGACTTAAAATCTGATATTAACAATGAGAAAGAAAAAAAACAACATAAGGTAATCTTATGACTTAAATTCAATGCTCATTACATATGCAATTCAAATTTATATTATATATAAAGTTAGCATTGTTGTGGGAAAGATAATAGGAAAAAAGTTACATGACCTATGATTCCACATTATTTAGAAGTGAGAAAACATAAACTTGCATGAAATGTGAAGTTATATATAATCATTTATCTCTAGGTTTCTTTTTTTCTTTAATAGTCCACTCATTTTTTGAAGCTTGTCTTTTTAAGTTCATTGAAGAATCCATTGGTTCAGGTTGACTTAAAAGGTTCTTTTTTGGACAAATGTGGATGCTTCTTCCAGAGAGTCAAACATGTTCTTTCCTTCTGGGAGGGATAGTCTTATTCTTGCTGGGAATATGAGTTGTGCTTTGATTCCTTCCTTTTTTAATGATTTTCATTAGAGGGACACATGGTCTTCTTTTGGAAATTACAAGGGGTGAAAAGTCATTGTCAAACCTGATAGTTTGGTCACCAATTTTTAATGGAGCAAGGGACCAGGCAGTTCTTAAAACAAGGTTTTTGTCTTGAGTGGAGATAAATCTTACAATAATAGAACTTGGACAGCTGTTTTTACTGGATACAGAAGTTGTAATTAATGACCTGTGTGTCCTTTCTATCCTGAAGGATAGTGCTTCAGGTAGGTTTAAGAGTTTAGAAATCCAAGAAGTCAGCAAATTAATCATATTGTCCCCCTCCATCTGCTCTGGGATGCCATAGGTTCTCAATGTTGCCTATCTTTTCAATGACTCTGGTGTCTTCTTAAAGAAGAAAGTCTATATCTTTCTCTCTTTTTGTTAATCTGTAGTCTATATGTTACATAATCTTCCAAAGCAGCAATCTGGGCAGTTTGTTGTTAAATCACTTCATTTAATAAGGTTATTTGTTTGGTGGCATCTTCTTCTATATTGTCCACTTTTGAGTTTAATTGTCTATTTTACCCACCAAGTCTTGAACTGTAGTAAGGATTGCCTGTATTTCTTTCTTTCTTCATTGGAGTTTCTTGCTGATAAAATTTGGAG